>NC_133028.1:46892872-47045638 GCF_048771995.1 Taeniopygia guttata | reverse complement strand
CTTTAACATGTGTACAAGATTAAGTGGTTGCAAATAGAAATGCTAGATATTCTGAAATATTTATAGCAAATATCTGAGTTGCTTTTTCTGGCAGCTTCCATAAGAAGGGATCATTATGGTATCTACATTTTTTCTCCCAGAGAACCAGCAGGAAAAATAGCAAGAAAAAAGAATAAGATAAAATTAATTCAGAGTAAATTGCAGCACATACCTCTGCTTCCGTTCCCTGGTAAAGAAAAGCCATTATATGCATACTGCAAGACTAATCTAAACTTATTTTCCCAACAATGTACTCATATGAGCAATTGAAATAAATGAGTGCAATTCTTAACATTTACTGCTTTCAGTGGAGCAATATCTAGTTCATACATTTTTTTCTCCCCCCCCCCACCACCACACCACCCCCCCCACCCCCCCCCGCCTCCCACCCCATTTAATAAGAATTTCTTTATCTTCAGGATTATAAAGCACGGCCACATGCCCTCTAGTGAGCTACACAACAACTGCATCTCAGTAGGTGGAGAGTGGTCACCTTGCTTAAGAGATGCTTCTTTACACGACCATGTGCTGCACAAAGGTATTCATTGTGTTTTATGCTCAAGTTTTCTGCACCTTCTAGTGTACTGAGAGTTCCTTTTTTGAGTCCAGGAAAGGAAATGTTCTGAATTAGGGAATAGAAATACTTCATCCAGTGAGCAGCATTTCAAGCAAAGCTAGACTTGGAAACTACTGAAGCCCTGTTGTTTCAGCTAACTATCAAAGGTACAGCATACCAAGAATATTTTCCTAAGTGTTTTCAGATTTTTTTGGGGAAAAAAAAAAAAAAAGATTTCTAACCTAATAAATAAATGCCCAGAAGCTGTAAGAAATGTACTAATATACACAGTAACATCATGGCTTGGATATGCTCTTCCCTGTTTTTGAAAAAAAACAACTACTCCTATGGAAAGAAAAAACCTTCCTCCTTACACACCACTGAGTGAAGTGGATGGAGGCATGTCTCTGAATGTCTTCCAAAATTAGATCCTGGGAAAGGATCTTCCCTATCATGTCCTTCTAGGAGGGCTCATCTGTCCCCTTTTAGGAAGTAACTATTCGGAAATGGAGCCCTGTTGGTGTTGAGAACTCGGCGCTTGCAGCAAGCAGGTTTGTCCCATGCTAACACTTGACCTTCTTCAGGGGGCTCTCAGATATGTGGAGATATTTCACAGGTCACATGTGCCTCCTATGCCACAGGCTGGCAGCTCCTCCTTAAAGCCATGCTCTTGTTCTGGATAGATAATTCAGCTCTTAGCCAGCAGCTGCACTATTCACATGAGCAAAGTCTAACATGTGCTGGAAACTTTACAAGATTGGATTAAAACACAGGACTACCCAAAGTATATTGCAGTTTCTTTTTTTGCTTATTTGTGCCACTGCAATTACCCACACACTTAAAGAGTCTTACTCTGTCATAATCCATAATATTTGGCCTGATGCTAATAAAGCCTGATTCATATGAAAAGAATAAGAATTGTTATTGCTACTGCCAATGGTAATAATGCAGTATCCTATTCCCGTGATACAAATTAGAGATACACAGAATATGGGATTCTTGTTTTATGATCATCGTTCTCCATAATTAATAAAAAATGCAGTACAGTTATACCAAAAGCAGCAACCAATAAAAAGATAGAGGGAATTTTCAAATTAATCCTATTTCTCTAGATATGCTCAAAAATGACATAATACATCTGAAAACTGAACTTCTGACTTACAGATTAGATATTACATTTGGAATCCCAATCTCATCTGAAAAGTATAAAATGCCTTTTGAAATGTTAATTTAATTTTTCATGTGACAAATGAGGAACTGTTGTATCCAGTCATGCAACTCAAGTTACTGTTACTCCCTCCTTTGCCATTTTACCAGCTTCATACCAAAAAGCAGCATAGCAAATGTCTTTTCCAATTGTTAGACTTTGGTATATTTTCCAGCTATTAACTTGTGACCCATACATTTACCCCGAGGCCTCCTTCAGCTGTGTTAGGTTCAGCTGTGCACTTAGCATGGTAGCTTGAATGTATTATGACATTATGAGGCTGACATTATGGGCTCACCAACCCAAAGAGATGCATCAGTCCTAAAATCCCCTTTCCATAGGGAATATCTGCAGATTATAAATAGGATTTTAATATGAGTCTATATCCTTAATGTAAGAGTTTACTTAGAAGTTACTACTGCTGTCTGAAAATCTTGTCATCCCAACTGGAGCAGGAGATGGAATTTCTCCATGTTGGGCAACAATAAATGTTTGTCATATGAAGATGTTTATCTGGATGCAGCAAAGCAGTTATTCCAGGGGAAATTATGGTTGACAGCATAAAAAAGTCTGGCTAGTAATCCAAGTGACATCTTGGGATATGTAAAAGATTAAGTAACAATGTCTGGAATGGACTAGATCAAGACAAATCCAAGTTCAATGGGAACTTAAGCAACTAAAAGAGCACCAAATAATCTCAGGAATCCATCTAAAGATTCAAGATGAAAACAACTCCATTCCTTTGCTTATATTCCATTGGTCTGGTTCACAGTTTTGTTGTTGATGGATGCCTATCTCTTTAGTCAATGTCTAGCCTGTCTCTTTAGCCAATACTTATAGCAATAAGACACATTATTTATATGAATAAAATTTGCTAGCAACAAAGCCTGATCCTTACCAAATATGGTCTACTTTCTTTGTGTAGCCCATCATGGTTCATAACCAAAGGGATAAAAGCCCACAAAGTTTTACTGTTCATATTAGAAGCCTTCAGAAGAGATGAATGTTTATTTCCAAAACTTTCACCAGAAGCAGAGATCAGAATGTGTTCAGGGGAAAGTACAACTACGCTTACACCTGATAGGAAAGAAAAGCTTCTCTCCTGCATTAAAAATGGTCTATTAACTTTTCCTATCTCCACTTATCCCTACTAAACTAGAAAGTTCATGATCCTGAGATAACCCAGGAACTTGGAACTCTTCTCAAGAGAGCCCTGACCTGGTGTTTTCACACATAATTTTCACAGATACCTTTTTGTTGTTTCACATTCCTACCTAAGCAAGAAGCAGGATTTTGGAATTTGATACTTCCTGCCAATTAAATATGTGTGAAAATGTTATTTTCACACTGAAAATTTCACCTAAACCTGCAGACAGGCAACATAATACAGCAAAACAATTAATTTATAAATTGCTAAATAATACAGCCCAATAACCACCATTCATCCATCCCCATCTGAAACTTTGTATCCCAGCCCTTCTCATAAATTCAATATTTAGTTGTCTTCTAGAACCATCTCCCCACAGCTGTACAACAGTTATGGGGATGATAATTAAAACAACCTGAGCCTATTAACATAAGCAACTTGGTAACTGAGATAACTCAGTCTCAACTTCTAAAATAAACAAGCCAGGAAGTTGTATTTGGAATCCCAGTAGAAGACACAACTTACAGCTCATCCTCTCCTCCCAAAAGGACTAAATTACGTTAAGTCCTTGTGTTCAATGTGTATATAATTTAACTGCTTGAAGGTAAATTGGAGCTTGGGGGTCTTATGATCACCTGATCCATAAAAGAGACTTTTCTGAAAAATTTTTATAACATTTCTCACCTCTACCAACTGTTTCAGTAACTGCTGAGCTGATTAGAGCTGATACTGGCACAGGCTTACGTGGTACCCTTGAAATATGAGAGGTCATAAGAGCAGATCATAACAGCAGATCCTGCATTTCCATGTTACATCTCAATAATATTTCTGCTAACTCTTATGGTGTAGGGCAGGAAAATCTCTGAAAACACCCTCCCAGGCAATAAAGGATAATGAAATGTGCTTCAAAAGAAGTTAAGCAGAGCTCTGAAGACGGAACAAGAAAGCAGTCTGCATACACAAACTTGCACTGTGTCATAAATCTAATGCATGTCTCTCAATCCTCTCATGAACTGCCATGCTCTAGCCCTAATGAAGTACAAGGCCAACGTATTGTGCCCACCTTCACTCAAGCCAGCAGTAAAGCTCTGTGTGTGTCTCTGTGCAGCATCAAAACAGATTTCACATTATTGTTTTAAATGGCAAGAGGAGTGCATGGAAAGATGTCTGTATTTTCTTAATAGCTGTAACCACAGTACATAGCACATGTCAAAATTTTGAAAAGAGAACAGATTCCCAATGCTTTGTACAATGTATATGACTTCCTTGCTTTGATGTCTTTGCTTCTTTATTGTATTAAATTATCTGGATTAAAAAAAAAAAAAAAAAAAAAAAGGTTGTCTTTTGTCTTGTTTCTGAACTGTCAAACATAATTTGAGCTAAGAGAACAGCCAGGGACTCCATAACAGTTTTGGGGAGAGAAGGAAAAAGGAAAATTATCAAGTATCCTGGCTATTTGCATATTAGGTATTTCAGCTATGAGGACTGCAGTGGGACAGCATTGTTCTAAGAATTACTGTAGGTGACTTTTAAAACACATTAAAAGGAACCTACCCTATGACTCCCTAGGGAAATCTTGCATCCCTTCACATCATCATTTTCTGTAGTTCTCCTACGTGTCCTACATTTCCTAGAGAGACAGGATGGAGGACGATGGCAAGTGTCTCTGGTCACTGCTTTGGGGATGCAAGTGGTATTTCTTGAATGCTTTTTTTTCTAAAAAACAACACGACAGAGAGAAAATATCTACTTTTTTTTTTTTTAATATCTAGGGAAAGATGCCTGCCAACAGGAATTATATTGTTCTGCTGATGTTTTTTCTTTACCTGAAGCATCCTTGAAATCAGTACCAGCTGTTGCAGAGAAGGATTTTGGTGCCCTAAACAGAGATTTATAACTTCAGGAGAAGGAATAAGTGAGAGGAGCACAGAAACCTCATCGAGAAAGGATTTTGCTGCCATGGTGAAGAGCTGTACATCAAATAGACCTGTATCTGCAGAGGAGCTCAAAAAGAGCTCCTTCAAATCACTCAGCAACTGGATAAAAAGTGGAACTGGATGAAAAATGTGGCCCTTTGAAGTCAAAGGCAAAACTCCAGGTGACTTTAGGCTGGCCACAGTTTCAGCTTTGAACTCAAATTTGAATGCAAATTTAACAAATCACCAGGCATAATATGATTCAGGTTCTTAAAAAACAATCACGGCACTGCACCAGAGGTCTCGCTGGTCCTTTGGCTTATTCAATGGGAGTTTCCACATGCTCTGCTTGTTACACAGCTCAGTACAGGCACATTTCAGCCTGTAACCCTGAAAATAGAGTCAGCTTTTATTGAAAATAGTGTTTATTTTTGTAAAAACAGTCCCTAAAGTTTACATTAACAGATCTGCGATCTGCTGGTCTGGCTTGAGATCCTCTAGGCCCTGGACACCCACAAATCTCTGTCTATAACATCAGAAATGTTCAAATGCTAGCAGACTGTGACAAATTCCCATTTTGAGGTCACAAGAGGGAGAATTAAGAGTTTAAATGTAAAAAATGTTAGTGGAAGTGACATGAACTTACTTGTCTGCAATTGATCATGTTTAATAAACATTGATCATATATTTCCTGATCTAGACCCAATGGCTAATACAAGCAGGAAAAAACACATACTTCTTCACCCTCCATGCGCTGCTTCTGAACCATAAACAAGTGTGACAAAGAGAGGAAATTAAGAAGGTCAATATTTAGTCCTGTAGTACAAGCAAAGCACAGGCTGTAGGCAAAAGGGCTCCATGCAGCAATGCTTGGACCACTTATAGCTGAGGTCCAGTCTGCTTCTCTCCTCGGTGCACACAAAGCATGCATTTGTTTTGTAGTTTCTTACATAAAATCACTGATATGAAAATAAAACTGAGCTAGAAGAAGGATCACTAGACACATAACATCCAGACAGCTCTAGTATTTCTCCCCTTCAATACCAATACTTAGAAAACTCTCATTCAAGACAAAGTCACACATAAGGACTCACAGGAATGCAGACCAATTTCATGTTTTACATGCTCAAAGGAATGCAGACAATTTCATGTTATACATGCTCTATATTAAAGTCTGTAAGCACAGTAGCAAGGTTATTACTAACTCCAGGACAATAGCTCAGGTGGCATGTGAGATAGGGCAAGTCTCTGAATGCTGGTGGGGCAGAGCAGGAACAAGGAAATTGGCTTTGCCAGCTAAGCCACCATGCTATAGACCTATACACTGAAGCTCCAGTCCTAGATTTTCGATTTTTAGCATCAGGGCCAGTTTAGGCAACTCCTTCCTCATACTCCCTTCTTCCCATGACATCTTTCAGCTGAGCTGGTTCAGCTTTCCATAGGACCATGTAAAAAACCCAGAAAAGAAAATAATTTTACACAAACACAAATGTTTACAAAATTAATCTTACACAAATGAAAGCAGAATAAGGGTTATTTTAGGCCAGGGCTGGCCAACGATGTCATTGGCCCTGCCACATGACAGCAGCATCAGCAGTACTGGGGGGCAGCATGGGAGCAGAAGAAACTGCTGGAGTCAGAAGGCCAAGCAATGGCTGGTACAGGGAAGGCTGGCTGGGATCACAGGCTCTCAGCCAGATTTATGCTTGTTACCATTGATAAATCAAGTCCCATGAATGCCACTGGAAGCAGAGCTGGGAGTGCTGTGAAGGTGTTTAGCACTGCTTAGGAAAAACTCAAGATGAAAATTCATAATTCTAGCTTTAAGAGATGATGGTTCCTCACCCTGGCAGCAATTTTGACTACACCTGATTACATGCTTTGCTATGTCAGCTACCACCTATAGCTGGATGTACAGACAAAAGAAAAAGAAAAAAAAAAAAAAAAGGAAAAAGAAAAAATCGGCAGAAAAAAAGGTTTAAATGTATTTCTTAAGGTGTGTTAGATTAGAACTGCCAGAACTGACCATACCTGAGTGCTACAGTTTGCCAACAGAAAGCACACTAACTTTTTTTTCCACTTGGCTGCTAAATTAAAATTGCTTTACTAGACTTCTAATGAGGCCAAGTATTATATAATCTCTTTTAGTAAGAAGCATACTTAAACAGAGGCTTGGAAAAGTGGTGCAAGTTTCTTCTAAGATTGTTTAAAATGCTTTCCCTTTTGAATTGCAAGAATTTAATTCTGACACCTCCACAATCTCATATAAAAGAGTCTGGTTTCATGTTTATGGCTAACACTTGAGACGTCTTGATTTTATTTGTTATTGGAATAAAGTTACCAATACATTCATTCACATGAGGAAGTCATGTAAATACTGCCTTGTAACTTCACATGTAATTTCATCCTAACAAAGGCACTTGAGGTTTAACAAGCATTTTATTTGCCATGAAAAATTGAAAAATACTGTACGGCAGCTTACACAGAGTGTTTTAGTCTCCTGAAGATACATGAGACACAAAAAACCTCTCAGCAAAAGCCAAAGTGAGCAGTTATCATGGAATCACAGAATTTCCTGAGTTGAAGGGGACCCAGAAGGATCAAGACTCCAATACTGCACAGCACACCCTCAAAAATGTTTCTAAAATGCCTTGTCCAAATGCTTTGTGAGCTCAGATGGGCCTGGTGCTCAACCAAATCGTGGTACATCACTACAATGACACAAAACTGAGTTCATAGCAGCAGAGTTCAGCATTTAAAATCAGCTCTTAACAAAAACAATTGCTGAATTGAATGTTTTTCTGCTGCTATACTTAGAAGATGGACACAACAGCCACGGGGAAATTCCAAGCTGCAAAATCACCCTTGGTGGTTTTGGCCTCAGCCACATCCTGCTCCAAGGTATAGGATGGAAGCTGAGTGCTCCTGTAGTGAGGGAAGCAGGAGATAGCTGGAGAACAAACCATCTTTTCTCAGAGCGAGGAACAATACCAGCAGGGACACCACATGGCATGTGCCAGCCTGCATGTAGGTAAACTGATGGAACTTTAACATAAAAACAGGAAAACAGGGCAGCAGCTGCCTCTGTAATTTCAAATATCAGAAAAGCAAACAAAACTGAGTACTTGTCCCATGATCTGAGAAATTGCAACACTTGCAATACCAGCAATTTTGCCCAGAGCTTATGTAGGGATGTACGCAGCTGTGGGAACCCATCCCTTGAGGAATTGGAGGTAAAATGCCTGAGCCATCATTTTAACCAAGCAAGCTACACACGACATGTTCCCTTTCTACAGTCACTCCCCAAAATTCAGTAACCTCAAAGTCCCACACTCTACCATCATGCAGAAGGAAACAAGATAGACTGGTTTTTACTCTCTGAAACATCCTAAGTTTCAAGTGATTTCAAGCCTCATGTTTAACACCTGAATGAAGCAGCATCATTTAAAGAAAGCTCTCCATTACATCTCTCACTTGAAATGAGCCAGCAGTGCCCTGGTGGCCAGGAGGGCTGATGGTAACCTGGGGGGCATCAGCAAGAGTGTGGCCAGCATGTCAAGGGAGGTGATCCTTTACTCAGCCCTGGTGAGGCACATCTGGAATGCTGCGTCCAGCCCTGGACTCCTGAGTACAAGAGAGGCAAGGAGATCCTGGAGCACATCCAGAGGAGGGCCACAAAGAGATTTGGGGTCTGGAGCATCTCTCTTATGAGGAGAGACTGTGGGAGCTGGGCCTTTTTTGGGACCCAGATTTGGGGCCTGGAGAAGACTGAGAGGGGATCTCATCAATGCTTACAAATATCAAAGGCAGGTGCCAAGAGGATGGTGCCAGACTCTTTACAGTAGTTCACAGTGAAAGGACAAAGAGAAATGGCTATAAAAAAAAAATGCAAGGAATTTCACCTCAACATGAGGACACACGCCTTTACACTGAGGAATGGCAGAGCACTGGAACAGCCTGACCAGGGACACATTGTGGAGTTCTTCTCTGGAGACATTCAAATCCCACCTGGTCATGTTCCCCTGTCACCTGCTCTAGGTGGCCCTGCCTTGGCAGGGGTTAGACTAGATGATATCCAGAGGTCCCTTGGTCCCTTCCTAAAAATTCTGTGATTGTGTGAAATCTCCTTTTTTTTTTTTTTTTTTTTTTTTTTTTTTTAACAGAAAGCACACAGCCTATTGAGAAGTAAGATCTCTGTAAGGTGTTTATCCTGTTACTGCTCAATCATTTCCACTCCCATTGTTCACACTCTACTACCCTCTTAAGTAAATAGTTCCATCACATATGGATAAGATGCATACATTCTTTTTTAAACAGAGATCACAGAATGAAGAGTGCACACTGAAGTTTTTTTCTACTTATTAAGACATTCCCAGCTTTGTTTTGTCTTTTCTTACCTATTTGATTCTTCTTGCAGTTGCACTCTTTGAAACAGTGTTAATGTCTTGATTTGTTTGTGTTCCTTCTATTCCATCACATTTCTACTGCAAAGCACACCTCTCTGGGATCGCTTAACTCTTATTTAGGGTTAGAGCTACCTTACCTCCAGCATTTTCCTCTGTCTTGCTCCGAGCTTCCGTCTCCATCTCTCAGTGTGACTGTGTTTACATGGAGCACGATGGAGAAATTTACATGAAACATGAATGCCAATGTGATAAATTTTCCTTCAAAAAGGAAATACAGTCTTTAAATCATATAAATTAAAATATAATGCTTGGGACTGTGTACACATTTATCAATAACACACACAGGAGCTATACAGGAGTTCTGCCACAGGAAGAGGGCATCAGACCTTAGATTGCATGGATTTCTCAGATTTGCATGGCAGATTTCATTTGATAAAAAAAATTCAAATGTACACCTCCGGTTTAGTTCAGCATAATCTTTCAGACCTGTTTATGAACATCATATTCTGACATCAAGGTATTTCTATAAAGTTAGGACTCAACAGCTGAGTGTTTGTAAAGATGTTTTCAATTATAACATTGAGTCCAGCAGTTTAAAGCCAAGACTCCTAATTTACAACAGTACTTGTTAATTTACAACACTGAGCTTGTATAACGTTTAAGTAAACACTGCACTTCTGGATGACAGAAAGCTAAACAATGAAATAAAACTTCAGAAACATATCTACTCCTGCAGTTTTCAAAGAGCTTCCAGTTCTCCAAAAACAAACAGCTCCCAGCTGCCTGACATTTATACTCATACATCCTGTACTGCTACATATGTAGAGGAAGGGAGCAGCAACCTAAATGCTTTTCATTCAGAAAAATCCATCAAATCAAATTTTAAGGTAAATTCTGCTTTCATCCAGTGTATTTCATTTTGTTTTGTGAAGGGAGGGGAATGTCAAGAAGAAAACAAACACAAGGTATAAACATGAAATATACTTTAATTTTACTACTGAAGAGCAAACTCAGTCCTCAATTCTTTGTTCAAATTAAGCTAAATCCTAGTCTTTCTAACAAACATTCCAGCTGAAGACAGCCCCCTCACTTTTCAGCCTTCTGTGGCTGAAACAAGTCAAAGTGCAAGCTTTTCTTTCTAACCATCCATTGCCTCAACTCCTTTCCCACTAAAATTATTTTAAAAGTTGCAGCTACCACACTTTTTTCTTTTCTAAAATGCCACTCTCCCTTCTGACTCTTGACAACACCTCAATACTAGGGCTAATCAAGTAAGTAGAAGCTGGTCAGAATGTCAGTTTTCTAGAAAAAAATATATTCAATGTATTTTTGTAAAAGCCCAAAATAAGATGACAGCAGAAACAGACTATTTTTATGAGTTACTGCAATTGTTGCAAGATGTCTACTCTTCATTTAAAACAAATATCGAACTGAAAACCTTATTTTTCACAAAACCATTCCTAAAGCCTGCTGTTCAAAAAAACTCTACAGATGATCCCCTTTAAGGTCCTATTTGGTTTTCCCCTCAAGTCTATAAAATCAGAGCTTTCAGAACTTTGGAGCTTTATCCTCAAATAAAGCGGTTTGGAGAACATTTCAATATGGAAGCCCTAGAAGGGGTAAGAATGCAGAAAATGTGTTTCACAACAGTACTCCATGGTACAGAGTATGAAGAAAGGACTGGAAAAGCTGAGGCATGTTCAAAGAAGCTGAGAGCCTGAGGGGAGGTTTTGAAAAGCCTAAATAATGACTTGAATAGCACTGGTGAGCCACGGAATAGGACCAAGAGAATCAAAGGCCTCTTAGGGAGAAATGGGACAGGACAGTGGCTTCACAATGGTTTTGTGAATATGCACTGCTCAGGATCTGTAATACCACAACTAATTAAAAAGAGTTTAATAGACATTATTCTCTGGGGTGGTGGGAGGGTGTGTCATGTTACCAACAACATTTTGTCCTTTGGGAAAATTTTGCATATTTGCAAGTAGATATTTGAGCAACAGCCTAGGAAAATGCCCTCCAGACTCACTGCTAGGTCTCTGGAGCAATCTAGCTAGAAACATATACAGCCTTATCCAGAGAAAGAGCAAGATCAACAATTCCCTCTCAATGGGATTTTTGAGTGTTCAGCATCCCACAGCTGGCTAAGCCCTTTATAGAGCAGTAATTGCAGACAGTTCCCTGACTTGGGTGGGGAGAGAAACTTGGGATTGGGAACTGGAATAGTACTCTGTCCAAATGCCCATTCAGCTACTGTAATCCTGACAGTAATTGCGTGTTCATTTTTGAAAATTCCCAAGGACTCCAGTGGGATTATGCCTTTGTTAGCACAGCACTCAGCCTCTGAATTATTGCTGGTTATTACTGATAAAAACACTCAAAAAATAACAGGGATACTCTCCAGAAAGATCAAGTATCAAAAGTACAGTTTTAAATTTAACATGAAAAATTCAATTTGTACCAAAACAAATTAACAAACACCACAACCGAGAAACATGAAAGGTAGAATATTACCTCATCACAATACTTGAACAGGAATGAAAAGCAAGCACTGAGAGCTAAGAGAACTGCTATGAGACAGAAAGTTTAAGCAGAAGGCTTACGCTCAAAAAAGGAAGCGTGCAATCCTACTAAATGTAGATGTTAGTATTTTACAAATGTAGATTTATCAGGCATTAATCCATGTCACATAAACCAATCTCCTCTCCTGTAACAGGATACATGCCTAGTGGAGATGCAGTAGATGTCATACAGTTCTTAGCAGAGCAAGTCTTCTAATACTGTCTTCCTTGACATTTTCATAAGCCACCAGGGGAGACAGGCTAGAAGAAGCGCTGTATTCAAGGAGCTCTTATTAGTGGCTCACTAACTGGAAATATGCACACACATATATATGTATGTATATAGATGTAGCCAAGGAATCTGTCCTCAGTTTAGGTATTTCCAGTATTATTACTAATGGCTTGACTTATAACTTTATTAAGTGAATTAAATAAATGTTCTGAGTGGAAAAGGGCTACAAGGACAATGAAGACAACAATAGTTTTCATAACAACACTGATAATGTTGAGAAATACTCCTGTTGAAAAAAAAACAACATCCATCCAGGATTGTGACTAAAGACTGAAAAAAGTGCTTTTTTTAACTTATCAGAAATACAAAGCACATGAAAGAGCATACAGCTGATAAAGTTTACCCTCAGCAGGTAAACTTTAGTTTACTTCAGTTTACACAAAGCAAGGAGCTTAAAAACATTGCCAGGAAAACATATCATCTTCCTAATTAGTGAGAACTTGTAACAGCCAATGGGGCTTCAATCAATACCAGAGCAACACAAACATGAATGTATAAATGATAGCTAAAATTAAAGAAAGAGGCATGAAACAGATCTGTGTTGTCCTTCTTGCCTCCTTGTTTTCACGCTTGTTATTGTGTCCTGTAAGCTCAGGAAGAAACTGCATCATCCAGTTCCTTGTGTTTTGCCCAGGGTTGACCTAAGGTCACACAAAAGAGGGTGGTGTCGGTGAAGGGCTGGGAATAGCTGATATAACATTGTGTAGGGATGCCACTGGCAAAGCAGAGAAGAGGCTCAGTATGAAAGCGTGGCACAGCAAATTCCACCACTCCTAACTCCCGCAGGGAACAGCATTTCCATCAGCCCAGCCTCTCCTCACTTGCCCTCCCTTGGGCTCCAAACACACTGCCAGTATGCATATTCCACATTCCTCTGGCATATAAAAGAGATATTAATACATTCCTAGCATGGCATTCAGGGGAAATAGTATGCCCAAGTGATGAAATTATACTCCCAACTCTCTCAAAGTGAATTACAGTTCATCGCTATCAGGAGATACAGGCAACACATAGGAAGAAACACTCACAGGTAATAAAGATGAAGTGTGGCTCATGAAACCGGAACCGAGAATATCTTGTTTGAATGGCTGGTTTTAATTTAAACCTCCTGAAAGCACCAATAAACCTCGGAGATATGCACCAGTGCTGAGTCCTGGGGATGTCAATGGGGCTGCAAGAGTCTGTGACTTGCCCAGGCTGCATGCTCAGAGATAAAAGAACACCTAAGTGTCTGCTTGGATCCAGAACTTGTGGACTTTTAAATTCTACCAACTGACAGAAGAATGTCCTCTTGCATTAAATCAAAAGGGGTTTTGTATCACTTTGTGAGATAACTTGGTTATCAAGTACTGGACACAGGCCCAGCCACTGCAATGAGAGCGGAGCAGTGCAAGGGTTTGCCATCACAGCTCTCAGGGAAGCCATGAATCTGCAGAACTGCTGTGACTCTTGAAACACCAAACTGAACTGCACAGCCCAGCAAAATAAAACATTTCAGGCAGATCACTTTTACAGTTGCCTTATATTAGCCTTTGCACAGTAAATATCTCTTTGTTGTTTTGTAGTTATAGGAGAAGTTTTGAGGTAGGTCATACAGAAATGCATGAAAACTGTTTTAAGGAAGATGATTTATTGTCACAGGCTATGAAATAAGGCTCTGATAAGGTCCCTTCCAAACCTGCTGTTATGTTGGAATTTTGCTATTGAACACAATGCAAATAGGATTTGGATTCAAATGAGGGGATTTTCTATGATACCCAAGACTGCATCTGGCAGGATTCTTCCTTTTCTGTCTCTCTAGTTTCTATGGTAGTAACTGCTGAATCTCATTGACTTTCCATTCTTATTTCCAGATAACACAGTATGACAGAGGTTCCCACATCAAACACCTCAGGCATCTTTCCCTTCTCATCTAAAAGAGGTTTCTTCTAGACTGAAGCATCAGCCTTTCTTAACAGATTATAATCTGCCTCTTAGAACACACAGGGAACAGAAAATTATAAGAATAATAAAACTCATGTAACTACAGTTTATCTTTCATGTTTCAATATTCCATTCAAAACTGATTGGAAAAGCTTGCTTATTAACAGCAGTTATTCTAAAAACAGCATTTGCAACTTACAAGCACCCGAGTTAAGGAACTAGAAATTTTTACAAGCAAGCTTTTGACTTTGTGGAGTCCTAAGTGGTTTTCCAATATTAAAAAAAATAAAGAAAAGGAAAAAAAAAAAAAAAAGAAAGCCATACCAAGAATTTGTTAACTCTTTACAGAAAAGTAATAGTATTCAATGCAAATAAATACAATTTTCATCTCATCTATCAAAACACACAGACAGCAGTGGACAGAGTAGGTATGCATGATATGACCCCAGTTTACTCATTTCCCTAATGCATCCCAGCCTGTGTGAGAAAAGCCTTCTGAGGCCCCACAACAAAAACTCTGTGTGATTTCTCACTCAGAAAACCCTAGCACAACAAAATGAGCCTTCCAATGTGACCCAAAGGACACCAACGAAAGTTCTTGGCAAAACGATAAAAGATTGAATTTCCAAAGCTATGGCCCTCTCAACAGCATAGATTAGATTTTTGATTAAACCAACTATGAGATCATCTCCAGCACAGAGCTAACAACTGCTTGATTGTCATGCCAGGAGTATGTTGTTATTCACACTAGGGCAGGAAGACTTTCTACTTAACACTTAATTTATTTTTATTTAAACATTACATAGCTGTAACATAAAACAAGAAGAACCTGGTGCTGATGGGTGTGATGATCTCTGAACTCCTGCTCTCTACATCCAAAATGGCTTTTGGTCTTTTCAGGCATACCTAAAAAACACAGTCACTCCACCAAAAGAATGAGGTGATTTCTGAAGCAACATATTCCCAAAGTACTCAAAACTAGTTGCAGATAAAATTTGCTTAGTTCAAAAAAAATCCTCCTTTTTTCATGCTGTTTGTTATCTTGATTAAAATCATCCTTGGGATAGGTATTTTTAAATAAAATTGTCTTATTATCTTAACAAAGGGGTTTAAATAGCATATGTTAATTGAAGTTTTCTTTCTACTAAGACACTGCCATAGGAGGTAGTAAACAGTCCTTAGAGAGATCACCAACCAAAGTCAGTTTTATAGATGAAAGAAAAATATTCTTCACAATCAAAAGTATGGCTGAAGAGGAAAAAGCAAAACAAAACCTTGAAGTCCTAAACTGTATAGAAGATAAAATGTGCATGAACCTGGACTAAACTTATTCTCCTACAGTCTTCCAGTGATGTACACAGAGCAGCTAATCAGATGTGGTATGACCTAAGGAATATAATGATAATTTATCCTACTGTTAATTTCCAATAAATAGTGCTACTGTTTCAGAAAATTAGGCAGAAAACATCCAAAGACATAATTTTACATTCAAACCCCATAATTTCTTAACTTGATAGCTGACACTTGATTAAAAATTTGACAACAGGGCTAGAGAATCTCTTTCATGCTAACCTGTTTTCACCAATTTTCATCTCAGATCTTAAAAAAAAAAAAAAAAAAAAAAAGAGGTTGTGCAGCTCAAAGTGCTTCAAGTGAAGGCAGAGGCATCTGTGAGAGGCAGGATGATAAATGCTTTTGAGTAGATATTCTCAGAGTTGCTGCACACTAACCCTATTGCAAACTTGTGCAAGGTGGCACAAGGTTAGGAAATTGAATGGATTTAGCAAACAACATGCACTAACAGACATCTGCACCCTTACTATGGATAAAGAGTCATGGATGATATTTGTCTCCTTCCTCTGTCTTTTTCTGTAAACTTTCTGTAATCATCAGCTACTTCTCTCCTGTGCAAGGAATGCAACTTTGATTAAGAACAAATTACAGGTGAGAACTTGAAAGAGGACCCAAATCACTGAACCTCTGTTACCTCAGCTTCCATGAGACTTAGATTCGGAATCTTAAAGCCATGACACCCCTCACTTTGAAGAGCACACCAACAATTAGGATTCTGTTCAAATGCACAAAGTCTCCTAAAGCTCTAAAAACTCACTTAACGATCCAGTTATGAGCAGGAAATAAAAGATATACTGCATTTTGTCCAACCAGAGCAGGAATGCAGCAGTATTGAAATGATGTGATCAGGCACCATATCAGGACCAGTTAATGTCAGGTACCTATACCCCAAAAAAGGTTTGATTGTCTAAGAATGACTCACAGGACTTTGGAAACTTGAAATATACTGCCTCATCAGCATTTAATGCCATTTCCAAATAGTAAAGCAAAAGAGAGTCAAAGCTGGCAGAGGAATTGAAAGGGGACTACTGATGATGTCAGCATTGCTAACTGTAGTACCCAAATCAGTTTTATTTGATCCCTTTCCCATAAGTAATCTGGGCTGGCAGAGAAAAACTCTGCGGTGTTTCAAGCTGTGATACATCAAAGCTCTGTGCAGTAGCTACCAAAGAGAATAAAAACATAAACTTTGATCAGCAGCTTCAGCTCAGGATGATGAAGGTATCATCAGAAACCACAGATCAGAGACTGACCCTTGTAGCTGCCACCACCCTAGCATGAAGAGCCTCTTCCCTGTGCCTGCAGAAGACATCTTTTACAAATCTCCACCAGGACCAAAATTCATTCTAAGTCTTGTTCTCATGGTGCTTTTCCCTGCAGAGAACCTGGTCTCTGGGAAAGACACTAAGTATTTTACTTAATACCCTCCTGTGGAGGGACCACTGAATTAGTCACATACAAAAGTGAATTACCATTGCTAAAGCAAAAAGCAAAAGATGGAAGCCTTCAAGGAAAGTCTCACAAATGAGTAAAAGAAATAAGCAAACAAAAAAGGTCAGTTACAAATATTCCTCTTCCAAGTAGGAGCTGCAACTAATTTAAAGTATATGTTCAAAAGAAATGTATCATCTTGTTTACTAAGACCAGTAATGGAAATAAATTATTTCTGAGAGGCTGCTATTCACAGGTAGTCAATAATTCCCAGTTTTAATCCATCACAATCAATGACAAAAATGTATCAGAACAGTTAAGTCTCCCTTTTTTTCTAATTATTTTTCATTAAATGGATTAAGCATCCTAAAGAAAATATTGTATTTCTTCATAATAGAAAACTCAAAGCATATCTAAGGATGCTCCTTGCATACGATTCTATGGCTAATTACAGTTGATTTGTAAGTTGAAAAGTATTTATGCCTTTTGAAAGTGTGTCTTTTTTGTCCTCAGAAAGAGACTGCAAGACAAATATTCAATATGCCCTTCAGCCAGACCTCTAAATCAATGAATAGGAATTTCAAGCTGATCTTGAAAGCTTGGCCCTGTGGACACTTGTTCTGAGGGACAGTGGGTGTCAGGAGAGCACCTGCATGAAATTCATGCTTGATAATTCTCCCATGTGGCTGCAGCTATTGCTTTTTAATTTTATCTTTTTAACCCTCCTGATGAGAGTAACTTGTTGCAGAGGCACCTAGCCTGAGGTGGGACTTTGCACATTTCATACTATTAGCCTATAGGGAGAATAAAGAAAATGAAAATCTCTTCTTTGTTGGTTTCATGCTGCAACAATGCAACCATATCCCTATTTTTTAACCTATGTTATTTCCAGTAATATTATCCAAATATATTCCAGTAACACTAGCCAAAAAGACACTGGTTGTTGTTTGGGGTGGTTTTTTTGTTTGTTGTTGGGTTTTGGGGGGTTTTGGGGGTCTTTTTTGTTTGTTTTGTTGTTGTTGTTGGTTTTTTGTTTGTTTGGGTTTTTTTTGTTTTGTTTCAGGGTTTTCTTTTTTGTTAGTTTGGGGCTTTTTAGAGGCCCAAGGTTTATTTGCAAAGAAGCTGTACAATTTTGTATCTAACTCTGCACAGAAGATGTCTCCCAAAATACAGGGGGATGGAACAAGTGTTAAGATAATGGATTAAAACCTTCAAGAGAAATGTGTGTCCACATGTTAATATAATTTAAATGCAAATTATATTTCTTCTCAATAGAAATAGATTTCTGTTTCCTCCCAAAGAAAATCATATAGTAATGTATTTTTCTAAAACAAATAGTAAGCTAACCACCTCCATGGTTAAGTCACTCTTTCTTGATTAGACATACAAGTCATTATAAATACATTTTATTAATAAAAAGATTGCAAGAGCAAAAATTTTGCTGAATCAATACTATGATTTTCTGTACACTGTATACAAATAATTTTTCAACCATGAAATAAAGGAAATGTGAAAGTCCAAAGTTCACCTGTTAACTCCACATCATGTACTAAAATTCTGTGTCTGTGTTGCCCCACTTGAGGCAGCAGAGCCACACAAAGCCAGGCACATGAACTCCCCATGTAGTGTGTACACACATAACTTTCAAGTGAACAGGCTAAAAGTAATTCATGCTTGCTACCCTTTTTGGTTTTTTCCTGTAAACACTTAATTTACAATTTCACATCACTCAAAGAAAACAACACCTCAATCTTATGAGGATATAATCCCTAATTTCCACATTCTTCATTCATAGAATAATAAGAATAACCTGTGCTGGAAGGGACCCACAAGGATGATCGAGTCCAACTCCTGCACAGAACACCCCAAGAGTCACACCCTGTGCCTGAGAGCATTGTCCAAACACTTCTTGAGCTCTGTCAGTCTTGCTCCTGTGACCACTTCCCTGGGAAGCATGTTCCAATGCCTAACAAACCTCTGGATGAAGAGCCTTTTCCTAAAAGCTAATCAAATTCCCAATAATCTATGACGTTTTATTTAGTTGGGGTTAGTTCTTTAATTAGGAATTGATCATGCAGGCTAGTGGTTTTGTTTGAGTTTTGGCACTTCCAGGACTGCAAGGCTTTCTTACAGCTCTTGCATGTCCCTCATTGGGTCTGGTGAGTTGGAGAGGACCCACAAGGATCACATAATTCAACTCGTGGCCCGGCACAGCACATGGCCAAGAATCACAGCATGTGCCTGAGAGCGTTGCCTTGAACTGCTCGGGCTCTTGTCAGGCTGGTGCTGTGACCACCTCCCTGGGGAGCCTGTTCCAGTGCCCAGCCACCCTCTGGGAGAACCTTTTTCGGACATCCAGCATAAACTGCCCCCGCCAGGACAACTCCGGGCCATTCCCTCGAGTCCTGCAGCGGTCACCAGCGAGAAGAGATGACGAGAGGAGATCCCCTTGCTTTGACCCGTGCAAGGAATCAGCACGCCGGGCACCTTCCCTGATTGTCCCCAGACCCCTGGGAACCCTGCCAACACCGGCGGCTCCCATCTGACAGGAACGTAGCTCTCCATCTTTGCTTTCACCGCAGAGGGAGCTCACCCGGTGCGTCCGAGCCCGGCGGGGCAGCCGGAGGGATGTCCGGGATTCCCGTTCCCGGCCGCAGCGGGCCCGGGAAGCCTCCGCCGCCCCGGGGCCGCCACAGCACGCAGCGAGCAGCGCCACCTGCTGGCGGCCGCGGGAACGGCAGTGCGGGAATGGTGCCGACTCCGGCCATCGGCTCCGGCAATATCCTCCAAGACGCTCGGGATAATCTATTCCTTATTCCGGGCAAGAACCTTGAGTCGGTTCAGCAAGTTCCTACAGCGAGTCTGATATGGATGGTTGGCCTCAACTCCAGGGGACCAACACTAAAGACAGAACAGGTGGACAGATCTGCGTGTGGGAAACTGGATGCCAGAAGTTTGATAATGCTGCAGTTTGTCCTAGATTAGTCTTAGACCAAAGACAAGTCATTTGACTGATTCTGTATCATCAGCATTCTGTTTGCACAGATTTTGGCTGCAAACGAATGCTCAGAGATTAGCATGCGCCTTTTCAATGAATTTCCAGCTAGTGCTGCAAACAGCTCTGTTTCTGTTTCAGCTCCCTGCCAGCACCCAGCCTCGTGAGACGTGATATGGTTTCAAATGCTGATGGTGAACACAGGCGTCAGAAGGACTTGAGCCTCACACCAAAGGGCCAACTCTCCTTGCTAACAAGGAAAGACGCACAAGATTTGTGGGCACAACTGCTCTCGTTCCCACATGTTTTTGTTCCCCATTTCCGTATCTTCTGTTGCATCTCTGCTGCAACATCAGGGAGCTTTTCTCATGCAGAGTCTAGACAGATAGTACATATTTGAATTAGCACGAGGAATTTGGAACGAGGATTGTTTACCAGCCTGCAGTTCTATGTCCTTATCTGAACCAAACTTCTCAGGCTTCTGAGCACCAGGCTTGCTGCTCCTCAGAAAATTCTCCCTCCAGACAAGGCACATTGCTCTCAATTTAAAAGAGTTTCCAAACACTTTTGAAATTGAACAAAATTGGAATAGGCTAACAAAAGAAGTACAACAATTATTCAAGGTTTCACAATTCAGCTCACTTGCTTCCTTTAAAAGGAAGGTTAGAGAGGAATACAGTGATGTTCTTGCATGTCTGTTTAAGCAGAAGAGGATAAGGGCTATTGAAACCAGATAAAACACTAGATTCAGCAGCTGAATCTGTAAAAATTCAGGTTAGAAATTGGAAGTGTATTTTTTCTGAGTGAAGGTAAATCATTTAGCCAGCCAATACACAAACAATGACTGTCTGTCACTTGAAGCCTTCAATTAAGCATTGGATAGTCTTAAAAAATACATTTTCTATGGTCCCAGATCCTGAAGAACCATACAAAACACAGATTAATGATCTGCAGGCTGGATTGTGCAAAGAACCTGACTAGACGATTTAAATATTATTTTGTCCTTCAGAATTTATAAATACTTTGTATTTTAATACTGAGCATGCAAACAATTCCTTTTCTCTTTATTAATTTCATTGATTTCAACAGGACAACTGAATGGCTTGAATTTGAGCATGGGATTATGTGTTATACTGACACAAGACCACAAATAGAATTGTAGGATGTTACAGATGTCATTCTCTAAGTAAAGTTTGATCATGCAGCTAAAAAACCTATAGCTTTCTCAAGAAGAATAGGAAACATTGCCCAGCTCTCAGCAGCTCTCAGGAAACCCTCCTTAGAGATGTGGATCTGCCTAACAGCTGAAAGTAAACCATTCTGTACAAAGTCTGTTATAATCAGACATTTAAAATACTTTAAAAACAAAAGAAACTTGGAAAGTCAAATTATGTTTCCATTCATCTGATTTCATTCCAAGCCTGTAATGCCTATTACCCATCAGCTGGATTATATTTGAGACTCATTTCAACTAGTTAGCAATGTTTAGAGGTCAATATAATTTTTGACCTGATGCATTAAAAAGGGGAGATTTATAAACAGTATTGACTAGCTCATACCTAAGACATCACATCAAAACTATGCCATGCTTTTTCTCAAATTCTTTCTCGCTTTCTTCAAGTCTTTTAAAGAGTACGTCATTTTATTCTACATAAGTCTCTCATTAAGGGCCTTAGAGCTCTTTATAGGTTTTCTGTCTTCTCTACAAATTTCACCCACAAGTAGGAACTAATCTGCCCCAGGCTGGAGTCCAAGTGCCATGTTTTACACACCACATCTTGCAGAGGAGTCCCACAGTTGCCACAGCCACTTTCTATGGATGATACCAAAATCTGAATTGTCTGACATTTCAGGGCATCTGCTACTGCAAAGTAACTAAACAACAAAACCAAAAAAGCCCAAGCACATACTTAGAAGTCACTTCATCAGGAAAACACAGCTTTCAAACCTGTATTTCTCTTATTTTAAATACTTCTCTGTGCAGCTTACAGCACCTTTTAGGAGGCACAGAAGAAGCAGCAAGGCATGGCAGTAAATATGAGGGGGTGTGCATGTGCATGTATTTAAATACATAAAAGCCCAATGCCAAAAATCTCAGGAAGGGTGAGGAGGATGGTCTTCTAGTCTTCCTTGTAAGAGAAGTGTGAAGAATAGATTCCAGTCACTTTGCAGAAAGATCCTGCCTAGTACTGCAGTTTCTGAGGTGGATTTCATATTGAAAGCAAGAATTCAAATCCTTTGCCTGACATATATACACACATGTACATAACACACACACCACATGTGTGCCTTTTTTGCATTCACAGGGTATTCTGCATGGATTTTCTGCTCTCCTTGCCTTAAAGCTGACCAGACACCTGGGAACATCTACACACTGACCTCAGCAATCTTTACACAGTTCTCTCAAAAAGCACTATGGGACAATCTGAATTCCAGAATTACATTGCTTTGAGTGGTTTCCAAGAAGGCAAACAAGAAACGGTTTTTTCTTTCCTTGATCACAGAGAATTCTGAACCTTTTGGGAAAGCCTTTGAACTTCCATTAAATGTGATCTGTTTAATGTTTGGATCTGTTGAAGGAGAAGCAGTCAGATAAACTGGGCCAATGTTGAAATGGACTTGCTTCCAACACCTCTACAGTGTAATCACATCTCCCTGAGCACCTCTGTAGATAATTATTGGATTAGACATTCAAAGAGGTGATTGACAAACAGAAATCAGGCAAATAAAGATAATCTACCATTTTTCTACCTTTTTCATCCAAAGGGATTCAGACCTACAACAAAGGAGCTTTATGTGCTCCACTGCCTACCGTAAGTATTAAACTCTTCATGGCTGACATCTTTGGAGCTAGAAACTGTTGGCAAAACATTTCTCATCTGTGTCTCAGCCTAGGAAAATGAGATATTTCTTCTGTATTCAAGTACTCCGAAATAGGTCACCTAAAGCAGCCTAACCTGCCATCTCCATTTGGTTACAATAGAGCAGACATCAATTTTCAATCTTATCAGGAGTCACCAGTCCCTAAGTATTAGTGGCGCCTACTGAATTTTATCCAGGGACCTAACAGAAAACATCTGTTCTTATACCTCACAGCAAATCAATAGATTAAATCAACGTTCTCTTTTCTCCTTTATTCTGTTCATTAAAGGCATAGGTTTTCCTTCATTTTTCTTCTATTTCTTTTAATAACTCACTTCTCCTTGCAAGTCAAATCCTAGCATATTATAGAGATTTCTACGTCTCTTTCTGGGCTTACTTGGGGAGACATGTATCTCTGCTCTAGCAAAAGACAAGCAGAAGAAATTATTTTTGAGGGTCATATTTACAAAGAGCTTGGTAAAATTATACCTAGTGTTTGGACCAAAGCCCAGCAATATTTAAAAATGGAACCCCAAATATTATTTGCTGCTTTTTCTACCTTCTTCCAAGTCTAATTCATGTTGCAAAACAAGATGCTGTAACTAAAAAATCCACCTCTAACCTCACACTTTTCACTAAAGTGCTAAAGCATCACAACTGTCAAGTAAGATGTGCTTTGTGGGGTCACCCATATTATAACACTTAATTAGCTCAGTTGTGAATCTAGTAATGGATTGTCTGTGTTTGCACACATCATCCCATCAGTTCGTATCATCCCACCAGTACTGTACAACAGATTTGCACCAGAACATTCTAGTATGCTAATGTAGCCCAATATCCAGTGTGCTTATAAATGAAAAGCACTCTTCACTTAAATAGTAGGCAAAATTAGGCACTTTGGACTAAGAGGGAGAGAGACATTAAGGCAAAAGTGATTAAAAAAAAAACAGAGCTGAAAAATATAATTCTGCTGTAAACAGAAGTATTAATATTAGAATTTTTTACCAAGATAGCAAAACTGAGATTTTTTTTTCCACTTGCACTAATGTTATAAATGTCTAAATATGGTCAAAATTTTTTTTTTTTCCTGAATAAACATCGCCAGGTAAGAATCTTTAGCATTAAAACTGAGGAAAACCCCTAACATGCAGAGTTTCCTCCTTTTCTCTTACCTGTGGAGATCTCACATTGTTTATGCAGTCTAATATGAAGCCAAAATATGATGAAGTGTAAATTAACAAACCTTACTTTTGCTCCAACAGGTAGAAGTAAATAAAACACTGGAAGGCCACATTTCATTTGAGCAGAAATTATGTTATATTCCTGATATGCATTGCAAAGGTGTTATGAGAAGTGTATGAGAGTTTTATTTCTTTGTGTATGAGAAGCTGATAAACAGAGTTGGTGCACAATAAAGCAATATATGCAAGTATATGAGATGCTTTAAATCATCCAGCAAGGATAAATCCCTGCCTGATCTAGATAACAAGGGTTCCACTGGAACACTCCATAGCACATTGTGTGTGCAGTACAGCCTGGCAGCAGCTCCTGCGTAAAACCTGAAACATGGCAGGGAGGCAGAATTGCATCTAGGGCCTTCCAAAAACTGTAATCAAGCTTTTTACCCCATGTCATGACTGAATTCAGTCACAGTAAATCAAAACTCCTTTTTTGGTTCTGTAACAAACACAAAATGTAGCAACATCAGAACCACCTCCTTTAGGATTTTTCTGTCCATTTAGTGCAGTACCATGAGAACCTTGTCACTGGGACTATTGGCTGCCAGTGACTGCAGCTTGAGGGGACTTCACATTTTGAGGTGAGGATTAGGAGAATTTTCTCAGGGGAAAACAAAATTATTACTGGAAATTAATTCATTATGGTGTCAAGGCAAAAAGAGATGGAAATAAAGAAACACCTCTAAGAATAAGAGAGGAAGAAGAAAGAAGCAGTGAGAGGAAAGAATTAGAGAAGTGTCAGTCCACAGCCAAGCAAAATTTAGTCTAGAATGGTGCAATGGCTGAGCACCCCAGACTAGGGAAACCTTGACAGTCAGGAAGGGAACTGATTTGACTGTCATTTGATGTATGACAGAACAGCTCAAGAAGTGGGATATTGTCACTTTCTATCTCAGTTCTTATGAAGAAAGCAGTTAGTTTTTTATGAGATTTCTGTTTGTTAGCTATTAAAAAACCGTGGCTCACTAGCTACTGAATAAAATCATAAGACATGTGGGGACCAAGAAACAACTGATGCAAAACTCCATAAAATAATTAAACTTCAGACCTACCCAAATGCTGACATCAAGTGTGTAAAAGTCATTGATAGTTCTCTGTCTCATGGGAAATAGAGATTGATGAAACACAGCTGTGTTCACAGGAATTGATGGCATACATCATCATTTCCACAGCAGTCACATTAAATTACTTAGCAGATATAGTGCCAGCATAGATTATGGGATAACCCAGTTCTTTCTTTTAATCTCAGGCATCTGGAATTTCAGGGTCAGAGGAACCTTTCTTCCTTCCCCCTTATTTTTTTTTAAGTCAAGATAGATAAAGTAGTAATACCAAAGGCATGAGATACCAAGTCTCCTCTAAGCAATATGTATTCACTTCACATTCAAAAATAACTTTTAGAGTAATCCTAAATTTTAATATATATTAATATCCAACCACAGAAGCACAGGAAAAGGGAGAGAAGCTTAGACTAACAAGAAGTTCAAAAAACATCCTGTAAAAGTATTGGCAATGCAGTATCCTTCTATATGAACCACAGCTGTGCAAGTTGCCTATTTTCATTACATTAGCAGAGCCAGGAGCCTCATACCCTCAGACAACCAGCTGAAGTGACAGAAAGTCCAAAAGATCCCTTCAAATCAGAACTAGAAGGTACTTAAACACAAGAATATTCTGGACCATATGAAGTTGATCCCGGAATCACAACTGAAATGCTTAAACACAGGAACTCTAAGCTCAAAGAGATTTGGCTGAAATCCAGCTGATGTGATTAAAACTGGGCAAGTGCTGTGCTTGCCAGTTCAAGGATTCAAAGGTAGCCTCTGTAGCTAAAGAACTTTTACTTTGAAATCAGATGGCACAACTAATAAGCACTATGATTCTACTATGTTAAAAAAAAAAAAAAAAAAAAAAGTTAAAAGCTACTGAATGTGCATTTAAACAGGAGGCCAGACTAGGAAAAAGAAAATGCTGTATTTGCATGTTATTGTTCTTAAAAATTTAACTCGCCATGGTATCTAATAGAATATTAGAATATGAGGAAGCATCAAGAAAGTAAAGATAATGTCTTCCAAAATTGGCAAGGGGTAGTTTAATCTAAACCACAGTGTAAAGTGTGAATAATAAAAATAAAAAACCGTGGGATGTTCCCTGGACTAATTTCTATAAATTAGAA
Organism: Taeniopygia guttata; assembly: GCF_048771995.1. Lineage (NCBI taxonomy): Eukaryota > Metazoa > Chordata > Aves > Passeriformes > Estrildidae > Taeniopygia > Taeniopygia guttata. Next base: position 47,019,536 of record NC_133028.1, on the reverse strand, counting down.
GTAGCCCCAGGAAACCATAAGAGTAAAACCACTTGACTATATTCTTGGTTTTATGAAAATATGCTCCAGAAAACGCACAACTTAAGCTTATACACATTTCCATGGCACAGAGATCCCTTTATGTTCTGTTAAATTTGAGTTTATCACAATTTTATTTTACTAAACTTTGAGATGACTGTTACATTACAAGTTTGTTGGTTTTTTTTTTTTCCTGATGCAGGTTGTTGAGGTTTTTTGCTTGTTATAAGCTCCATTTGCAATAACATTTTTGTAAACTATTTAGGAAAGGTCAAATTTAACTACTAGCTGGTTCAGTAATAAAGAAGGTAAATAATTCCATCTAAAGTGAATGAAAATTGAAGATCACTAAAGAAGCTTATCAACTCAAAGCACATTCTTGTTTGTTGTTTGATCATCCTATTTGTGTAAAGGGAGTTCACATTTATGAGTTTCATCACAATATCGAGCTACAACTCTTTGTCCTGAGCCTAACAATTTTAAAACATTCCATATCAATTAAGTAAATACTCTGAAATCCCATTCAGCATCACACATTTAATGTCCTCAGTCATTTGAACAAAACAAAATAAGTAAAACTACCACAATATATATCGCATTTCTTACAACTATGTTTCAAGATATTATTGATAACACCAAATATCTGTGGCCTCACTGGTTACAGGTTGCGTTATATTTATTTCCAGAAGAAAAAAAAGTAAAAATTTTAAGGAAGCTGCAAAAAGTAATTCAGTACAAGCACATCTCAACAAACAGCTCTTCCAGCCAAGGGTGACCAGATGGCACTGACTTTGCACAGTTCATCCCCTACTGTAGTCAGTCTGCTTGTAACAAGACAGAAGCAGGTAGCAAATAAGAAGAGAGGAAAGAGGAGCAGGAGTCCAGCATTGCCTTCAGGGATGTCTCTTACAGAAATGAATGCAACTATTGAACACATGCCATTTATTCCCCTTAGTCAACATCATACAGGAAACTACTGCAGAAGGGCAGAACTACTGAGGGAGGAAACACAAGCAATTCTTTCAGGCCAGCTGAGATATTCTCCAAATAGGAAGACAGTGCCTAAATGGAAAGTACTCTGAATGTTGGGGTCTTTCCAGTCTCAATCACTTGGACAAAATCATATACTGCAACTCATCAATTCCAGGCAATGCTTCATCTGCCTTAGCCTGTCCCGAGTGCCCCAGAGCACTCACGAACCCCAATGGTCTAGAGGAGCCAGAACACATTCCATCATTCTTTGAGAACAAAATAAACCCATCGAACTATTCTATCTGTTTGCACACATACAAAAAATGCAGCTTTGCACAGCTTTTCTCAGAGAGAGAGGAAGCAGCCTGGACCATTTCCCAGGCTGGGTGGTAAATTTTTACACTCCCCACTTTAGCCAGGTTTCAATGTGTCACAAGGACATTTCTGTTTTCTGTCAAGGCCAGATGTTTTCTTTCTTTTTTTTTTCTTTTTTTTCTTCTTTATTTTCAATGTTTGAAGAAACACCTCTCTTTCCTAGGAGCTTGTGCAAATATTTCCCTACCTAAAATATTTGTCCTGGATGAAAAAGTGCTTTTCAAGTCCCTAAATTCCTGTTCTAATCAGGGGTCCCGAAGTTTGGTTTGTGCAAGTAGTAATTGAGCCTTATTGCACTGTGATAAAGCCATTCAGTAGTCATATAATGCCATATCAGCCTTGTTTATGGCTGGTTTTAGATGTGATTTTTCATTCTATTGGTCAAATGCAATGGCGGGGCCTGGGGAAAAGTGATGTATAACAGTAGACTGTATTTTTACTTCTAATTAATTTTTGATCCTCTGGTGAGCTGAAGCAGAATGTGTTTTTGCTGTTTTAGCTAGGCTGAGGTGGACTCCAACATTAGAGATATTGATTAAAAAGAGCTAATTATTTTCTGCATACATTTTTTATGTGTTTCCATGTACTGTTGGAAACAACAGGAAAAAAATTTAAGCATAATTGACTGAGGGTTTACACCTCAGTGTAAACCTTCAGTATTTCTATGCTAACAATTAATTTCCATTTGTCTATACTAACAATATCTTCAGTGCTGTTATTCCAAGGACTGAAGTCAGCACAACCAACTCAAACCATTTTTGAACACCCTGGCAGAAAACTCCTTTAATGATCTTTGCAAAAGGTGCTAGTAAAATTGCAAAGACCATTTGCCTGTCATCTCTTTTCACATCAATAACAGTGCCTTTCCCTGCTCCACAGGATCAAGTGCTTGCTGAAGAAGTTACTATATTTCTTAAATAGCCACAGCTCTAGCTTCATCTGCCTGCATTGTGTGCCTTCTCTATCATGTGCCTACGTGCCTCAGATGAGCACAGGAGTCATAACACCTCCTCACCTCCTGCTGGAACAAGTCCACAACTTGTTCAACCACACGACATAGAAAAGGGAAGCAAAAGTTGAGCACCATTGCTGTGAGTGAGCACCAGCAGCACGTGTTCTCTCCTCACCCTACATCTTGTATACCTTAAGCTGCATCTTTGAGAAACAAGTCTTTCAGTGGTTCCATCTATTTTATTCTCCCTTCTTGAAAAGGAAGTATGGAAACAGGTGACACTCTTTGAGAGTATTTTTGATAGGCAATTGTCTTCAAGAGCAGCTGACTTGGGTGGGCTGTCTCCAAGATGGGAAAATCCCCAAGACCAGCTCTGGAGAGGCCAGCAGCGCTTACACAGGGAGCAAGACAGCAGCAATGGATATTACAGTAACTGCACTGGAAAATTCCCCCTCCTCCCCTGAGCATCTGTTCTGCATGTGTTGAACAGATCTTCTTTGTCTCTTGTCCAGCAACATGTGAACGAACTCGAGTTCCCTCAGGGAATGAAGGGATACAAGAAAAGTCAGCATAAAGATTTGTGCTGGAGGGATAAAAGATAACAGCCTGTCAAACTGCAGACCTTTAAAGCTTAACACTTTCTTTCAAATTTGCTCTCACACTGCTATCTACTGCCAAAATATTATGAGTTTGTGACCCCAACTTACATTTACTGCTTCTTATCAAGACATTTCAGATGAGAACAGAGTAGAAAAAGTACAATGTATAAACAGAAAAAATTAATTGGTTAGTTTGTATCATAAAATATCATTATATCTGCTCAGTTTTTAGCAATCAGAGCTATGCAAGACAGCCAGTAGACTCAGGCAAATATTTTCTTTGGTCACTTCTTTGCAAAAGTGATTTTATTACTTCCCACACATGCAAACCTTCTTCAACCCAGCCCCACCCTCCCCCAGAAAAAAAAAAAAAAAGTTTTAATTCATAAAACCCTGATATATTTAAAATGCCAAGACATCAGATCTTATGTTCCAGCCACCTAATCATGTAAATGTAATATAATTTCATGTAGAACCAAAGACTAATCTAAAATCACTTAAAAAAACCACAAACTAAAATGTCTGAGGTTTATTTAGCTCAGGATGTCCCCACAAAAGCACTGTGCAAATTTTCCCAAGTTTCCTGTAACAGAGTTGGCTTCAGTGAAGTACATTCCAGTAGAGCAAGACAACCAGTGAAAAAAAGAACTTCAATTGACAACTACAAAATATCAGCACAGTATTGTAATAAGACCATGTTGGTTTAAGATCCCAAGTGCTTAATAAGTGCTTTAATAAGATAAGCATTTGGTTGGTAGCATTTGCCTATATTGTCCTCCTGGAGTCAGTCTCATGCTTCAAATTTCCAGTGCAGACAAATGTACCTGTTTTCAGACTAGAGCACATGTTAAAGCATTAGTATTTCAGACTTTGATTTGAGTGTTTCACACACTTTCTGTAAACACCTTTAATCAGGGGAAGAAAAAATGGCTTGAAAACTGTTATTTTGTCACTCCCTGAAAAGAAAGGAGGCAAATGCACATCCTCAGGGACATGAACCATGCATTGAGGTGAAAATATTCAGCTACTTCACCAAAGAATTGGGAAAATTAATACACATGCCTGAGATGTAAAAATGGTGGCACAAAAATCTTAAAATCACCAGATATCTGAATTAATGAACATACTTGAATTTAACTCTATAGTACAGTTGTATTTAAATATCTGTCTAGTCACTTCTCAGCTGCCAACTTACACAACTCTGAGACAGGTGATATATTTCAGAGCCTGAGAGGCATCTTGCTTCAGTGAAGTGGTGTTTAATTAGATGTAATGCAACTTATAAGTACAAGAAGCACTCAGAAGAAAAGCAAAAAAAAAAGAAGGAGCAGTCAAGACAAAGGGGGAATTTGGGAGAAAGACAATTTAGAGAGCTGAGATGGCAAATCAAGGAAGTGCTGCTCCCTCCATGCCCCTATTTCTAGCTGCCCCCCTGCGTTATTTGGCTCCACACACAGGATTTCCATGGGATGGTACTGACAAATAAGACACAGTGGTGTTTCTGGGAATCATCCCTCTACTTGCTTTGTCTGCACCTGGAGCCTGCACCAGCTGTATGGGAGGCTAAATGTTGCCTGCTGCTCACACACCGTTTCTGGCAAAGGTGGATGCAGTGCAGCAGTCCCAGGTCCTACAGAACCACCTGTGGCCCTCCTGGTGCCCCACAGAGGAGTACCCAGCATGTCTCTGGGATCACCTGGATCCTCCATCCCTCAACCCGTGTGTTTCCTCAGTGCAACTCTCTCCTCACAAAGGCCACCCAGGAGCTAACAGGAAAATCTATTATCTGCTGCTCACCTGGTCTGGATTTTGAAAGGTGAACAAGAGGGTACATTTCCTATTATGAATCCCCCACGCTCCCCAGCCCCATGGACTGTTCCATTATTGCATTTCTTGTTGAGTATAGATCCACATTTTGATATTGCGCATGATGGAAACTCTCTTGGCTTTCTGGAATTCATTACAACCTTGATCCACTTCAAGCATACTGGTAAGCATGAAACAATAGAAAGAGCCTTCCAACTGTCACCTTGGATTTGTCATCAAATGTGGAATATTATGGGAAAATTGTCAAGAGGTGAAATATATACCTTCCAAACTGGCAAAATAAGCAAAGCATCACTTCATCATGTTTAACTAACTCTCAGGTGTCTCCCTACACCAGTTATACTGACTTGCAGCTAGCTACAGTGACCCTGTCAGAACCTTCATCAAGGGTCAAAACCATTCAACAAAAAATTCTAGCAATTTTAATATTCTTACAGTTGCAGAAATATATTTTATCACACTGTGATAAAGCATGGATCTTAGCAGTGTGTATGACATACACTTAGCCTGCAGTGCATCTTTCAGTACAGTGTGGATGGTTAAATTTAGCAAATTGTACCAGCTCACTTAAGTCTACCCAATGGAAGTTTTCAGGAACTTCCAATGGAAGCCCTCAGGTCTGTTATACCATACCACCTATGCAAAAATTTGCTTTATTTCATCTGTAATAAGATCAAGACTGCTCTCTGAATACTTGAAACACAGCCATTGGCTCATAGTCTCAAGTAAAATATAGGAATTGCTGTAATTTAAAATGTGCTAGTTAGAATATGTTTCTATGTTTAATATATGTGTTAGTTATAACATTATTCTGTGTTTTAATGCAGTGTAGCATGCATTAGCAGAAACCAAACATGGAATTTTTGACAATTCCTGCACAGCTAGAATCACCAAAAGAATTTTAAGTGATCTGCATGGTCAGATAAAATATGTAATGCAGTAGCCATATAAAAATAGTAAATAATTGATTCAGCAACTATTCCTCATTCAATCATTTTTGTTATTAAAAACAAAAGTATTGTTGCAAGCCTTCTTGTTGTCTGTTCCTCTGTGGTATAGAAGCACTAAAATCAACAATCTCTGCCCCTCAGTAATAAAAGCGTGGCCCTATGTATCCACATATCAATACTGTAACATTTGAAGGTTCTGAGTCTTGGCTAAAATGAGTCCATCTGTTGTGCTTCAAGTAAGATATTCCCATAAAATACAGATGCAATAAGAGATGTACACTTGCAGTCTCATGGCTTGGGGTTTAAGTAAAAAAGTTAAACCTTCTGCCTTGAAGAAAAAAAAAAAAATATGAGGCAAACCAACGAAGCACAAATGGCTTCATCTTTTGATGTTGCTGGATCAAGCATGCTTTGCTGGCATGTTCAGAATCAAAAGAAACATCCTGATAATGAGACATAGTGTTTTTGTGATCTTTTTTGATTTCCTGTATTAACATTAATGAAATAAAGAAGGCAACATCTGAAGTCTAAGGTCTTCATTCTTGCATAGCACATAAAAAAAAATGCTTTGTGGTCAAAAGAAAACTTTAAAAAATCAGAGATGTTTCTTATACAGCTCTCAGACAATAACCCTATAAACTTGTTTTGTGATATGCAAACCTATTTCTCATTAAGTTTACTGTTGTCTACTTGCTCTCCTCTCCTGTTTACTAATGCTCTGTTTATGGGAAAATCCACATTAATGGTCAGGCCATTTGCATTGCTCATATCCTCAGAACCTGAAGCTGACATGACACATAGGAATATACTGACCAATACACAGCAGGATTTTCACCAGTTTATGTATTTATGATCCTTCCTTAGAAAGAAGTCTTAACAGCTCTCTAACTCCTTGACCTCCTGGAAAAATTGTTTTGGGAAAAATAAAATCTAATTAGTCATCTATATAAGATGTGGTTTTCTTTTCCTGAGTATCAACAGTGAAAACTGTCTTCCCCTCAAGTAAAATAGAGTCAGAATATGACTTTGGCAAGTCCCAGTGCTCTGTATATCACCCCTGAACTAATTTCAGAGAAGTCACTATTTCTGGTTTCTGTTCATTCCTGCCATGATGAAAATACAACTGTTCCAATTTTAAGAACAGAAACTAAACACAGCAATTTAAAAACTGTTCCAACTAAATGCTTTTAGAAATGTTGAAAGTTTTCAGTGCACTGAAGCACTTAGACATGTGCATAACTTTAAAGACAGGATTTGATCACATTGGTTTAATACAGAATTATTCCCAAACTGGAGCTTTAGGTATATATAACTTTCCTCTGATGTGAGTCAGAAAAACACCTTATTTGACTTCAATTTAATAAGATACAGGAAATATGTGCTTAAGGGCAGTACCTTCTGAGTGGGCCAAAGAAGGCAGCCAGTCCTGGCTCGGCAGAATTCCTTATTGTTTAATGAGTTTATCTATGCTGGAGAAAACATCACTGCTTTGTATGCAGCTTTGAGAAAAAGTGTTCTGAGTGCTACCATAGTCTGGAGGAAGTGTGTGAGCCTCCTGTTAGCCATCCAGGATGTCACAGAAAAAAATGGAGCCACAGGCAGTTTTCAGTCTTGAGCTCTCTTTGAACACACAAGTCAGAAATAACAGGCCCAAAGAACCTGTGATCTCTTCTATTCTGCCAGGAAATTAAACCCACCAGGGTAAAGTTACTCTCTCCAAGCACATTTCAACTAGTAGAACTATTCTGGGACAGTTTGATCCATTATAATGCCTCCCAAAAACATATTTGAGCCTATACTGGGATCCCTAAAACTGGACTTGCCATCTTGTTTAACCACTCCTCATTTTTACTTCTTCTTGAGCTCCTACACCTATCAACTTTGAAATCAGATATGATTCTGAGCAGTGTACAGACTTTGAAATGCTCAAATTGGAAAAAAAATCCCCTTGCATTTGTTTTATGATTATGCAAATTATCCCCACATGGGTTTATATATTCTTATGAAGCATAAGAAACACAAGATATGAGAATTGAGGCCAGTTACAATTGCCTCACTGAACTTTATAAACACGTCAAAGGACTTCTAGAGAATTTGGAAGCTTTTCACATTATGTTCTCTAAGAAAAGTATTTTTCACTTACATATTAAATAGTTACAGTAGTAATAAATGTTATATGACCACTGACTGGACCAGAACATGTTGAAAAAGGAGCATCTCTCTTCATACTTTCAGTTTAGTTACTTCATCCTTCCTATTCAAGTCTTATTTTTGAGTATCTAATTTCTCAAAGCTCATGCCTGCATAAACATTTCAGCTTCTTATTAATATAGCTGAGCTTATTTCTTTTTATCTTAATATATTCAGTACCTCAGAAGGCACCACAGCTGGAATGCAGCTCTTGGATATGATCTTAAGTGCTTCAAAGGGAATGAGAGAGGTCAGCATGCCTGAAAGAAAAGATATCGCCACTGTCAAGGACCAAAGAGATTGTGACAAGATGGGAATACAAAAGTTAATGCAGAAAACCAGGGACAGAAGCATAGAGGTTGTAGTGGAAGAACAGTTTAAATTCTTTGCTTTCCAAAAAAGAACCATGAAGCATATTCAAAAAACAGAAAAAGCCTTCCCAAGAGGCAAATGAAGTCTGATAACTCACTACAAGGCTATAGCAAAGAGATTCCTTACAGAAATACAAAACATCTTAGGTAAAATAAAAGCACTTTGTAAACCAATATTATTTCTGAGAAACACTCCACACTTTTTTGTCAAGCCATGTTTGAACAGTTAATTGGGCTGCTGGTGTGTGTGTATTCAGCCACATTGGAAATGGTGAAGTACCATAGGAAATGCAAAAGAAACATAATGCATTCGTTTTTTCAAAGTAATATTAGTAAACCAGTGTAAATGAAATCAGCATTTGCCCCCAGTTGGCTCAGAGGAAACAGAATTCTAAACTTATTAAGAAAGTTCAAAGGAAATATGGAAAGGAAAAGGTCTAATGGGAAGGAATGTTTATATGGAGTTTCAAGCAGTTTCTGTCCATATACAAATATTTGTTCAGGGATTACTGTTAATAAAAATTCTTCTTATGGGCGGTACCTTGTGAGTTAGCCTTCGTAACGTTTTTCAATCTTCCTTAAGTTAGTTGCATGCAGAAAAGCAGCATTTCAGATGTCTTTATGGTGCAGACAGACATCTTACATGTAAGATCACCTTATCCCCTTCAGTTCTGTATGTTGTGAGCCACATTGTTCTTGTCCCACTCATTTCCCTACACACAAGAAGTTGAGCAACTTTCAGGTAAATAGTAAAAACCAATAAAAAAGACCCCACATTTCACTCATTAATATTTTATATAGTCCAAATATCCATGTACTCACACATAAACTCACCACCCCTGGCATGTGCAACAAAATTTCACATATCTCTGTGAAAAAATCAGGTAAAAAAAGCTGAATTTGATAGGCAAGTGCAATGACAGGCTGACAAAGATTGATCAAGGACAGACAAGACAAAAGAGTCATTTAGACACTGAGTGAATCAAGGGAACTTTAGTTGTGAGGGCTTAGCACATGCATGAAGCAGCAACTGGTACCAGCACTAAATCAGTAATTGCAGCAATAGATTCCTTGGGTTAGAGACCTCAGTAGCAACATAAAAATCTATATATTCAAAAAACCTCTTTTACAACAGGTATTATTAGTTATCAAATACTATTTTTTTGGGGTGATGTCCTTCTCCAATAGTGATGAATTGGTGCTAAAGCAGTACAACCCACCATCCGGATGCAGAACACATCCAAAGTTTCTATCAAGGCACTTTGCCTCGTGACAAATCAATACTTGGTTCTCACATGATGACTCAAGAGCTACTGAATGAACATTTTTGTTTTACCTTCTATCCTCTCTCCTTCTAAGAGAGAGTAACTGAAGTCTAAGCAAATCGCCAACACAGTCAAGTGGTGAATGAAGACTACAAAGCCCATCACAGAAAATACAGATATTACCAGCAATGGTTACTCAGGCCCCTTTGCTGCTTCTAGAGGATGGGAACTATTGGAACTGGCACAGAACCATCAGAACAGAGGAAACCTGGAAACAGCTCCATAAGTAACCTTTGTGAAGACTTGCAGAGCCCCCTCCTGCAAGAAGTTTCTGTGAACAGAACCTTCCAAGTGCTTCAAATTCATGGGCCAGGTCCTTCTGAATGGTGTGAGTACTCAAATGAATCTGATTTTTTCACCGCAGCCCATTTAATTTATTTTCTTCTTTGGATCTAAACCTCAAGATAACTAGAAAATGCAAATGCCACTTTTCATTTATGCCAGAGACCGAACCTTTGCTTCAACACATTTTAAAAATATTTTTTAAAAAAACAGCTCTAAAGACTGAGGGTTAAAAACCAGTATTACTAAACATCACAGAACTTAGCATCAAAATTGCAAGGGATAATAATCCTTGTTGTGGATGAATTTGGACAAACTCATTCAGGTTTGATATTACACTGTTTACAGATTTGGTTTTACAGATTTTCACATGCTCTTGAACAAAATTTCCATTCTTGATTTTATTTCAGTTAATTGAAACCTTGAAGTCTATATTAATTTGGGAGGGCCACAGAAAGTAAAATTCCTCCAAGTCTCTAGTTCTCACACTGAGAATCAATGCATCTATGCTTTTTCCTGGCTGACATCAGAACTGTCTAGCTCTTACATTACAATTTCTATCATAGTTTTGAAGGCAGTGTTAGTAAATAAGACTGCTGGAAACAAATTCACATTTTCTAGTTGCAAGCATCACAGTCATTTCATGAAAAGAAGAGCAGAGTGCTTTCTAGCACAACAGTGGAGCAAAGGTTGAATAACAGATGGCCAAATTCCTCTACCAGTTCATTTAAAATAATATTTTTGCAGCATTTCAGCTTTGCTTGTTGACTTTACACTTGAGTATTGATCACAGTTGATTGCACTTAGTTCATTGTAGGTTGATCATATCCTGCACCCAGGCTGTCCCTCTGCAGTGCAACATACAGAACAATAATCCATTTGAATTGATGAGTCCTTTGTAAATGAAGCCAAACCACAAGATCAGAACACTGTGATTGCATAGAAGGGCAACGAGTGACATGGGTTATTTACTGATTGATACTTCCCCATAGTAATAACACAGCTTCTATTGGAAAACATCTGGAAACATTACAGTACAATAGTTCTTTTAAAATAATGAGGTCTATCAATCATTTGTATGACCAATGAATGTGAAAGATCTTCATGTTGTCCATAAAACAACCAGACCTGAAGCTACTCACTCATGACTGGTGATTTTGCTTTGGCCGGGACAAACAGGTATCTGCAGAGCAGCTGCTGTAATCATAACAGAGAGTATCTTCTCCAAATGGATGCATGTGCCAAGACTAGGAAGTGCACAATGTGGAAAATAGCACACCAAAGAAGAGAACAAAGCCACAACTACAAAGGTAAATAAGTCAAAGAGACTTAGCCCAATAAGATTTACAGATCTTGAGCATGACTTCAACCCTAAATGCTAACAAAAATCAGTCATTGGTTGTTTAATTATTTTTTTTAGTTATGCTACTTCAAAGAATACAGGTAAGTCATGGTATTATTAATTCTCTTTCGGCATAAACCAGGTAAGACTAATGTGTAAGAAGGATATGTTGCCATATAAGATAAGTAAAGACAGACCTGGAATAATAGAAGTGGAATTCAGCTTTTTAAGAAAATGCTTGCACTATTCATTAGAGTAATGCTTCGTTCTGCACAGAGAAGGCAACAGATCTATCAAGTCTTCCCAGCTGTTTCTACTCTCTCTGCTGCTGAACTGGTCAGTCTCACACCTCCTGCTTACATTGCAGTGCATTCTGGTGAGCATGAGCAGTGCAAGAATGAGAAACTAGAGGAAATGTTGCAGATAACAAGGGGGAGAAAATTACAGTGAGAAATTCTTACAGGGGCAGAAAGGGACAAAAATATTAGAGTCTGATGTGGCTGTGCATTGCCTGGGGAAGTAAAATACACCTAGGTTTTTAGTTGAAGAATTTTCCAATGTCTGCCAGAAATAATGGGATTCAATCTCAGATGTCAAAGATTAGACCCTTTATCCAAACTATTCAGACTTGTGCAACATTAGACACTTCTACTCATATGAAGGCATCAAATCAAAAGTCTGAATTTCCTTTGCATCTCCTACCACGTGCAAGTATTTCAAATTGCTGGGATTGAACATATGTGGAAAAGCACTTACATGGATCCAAAATATGGTCAACTGCCTCTTTCCATACATTTTTCCAGGAAAACTGAAATATGGCAAGTATTTCTCAATTACTACCCAAAACACCATTTCAACAGATCCTTTTGCCTAGAACTTTTTAAGTTTAGTTCAGAGTCCTTTACTGCTTCATTATTACCTCCTCTACTGCTCAGCCTCAACTTTTCTCATTAGCTTTTCCTTTGTCTAGGTGTGGAGAAAACAATTGATTGGCCAGCCACATTTCCAAAAATGTAACAGAAGCAATTTTAGAGTAATCAAAGCTCCATGACACATGCACTGACTTCTATCAAGCTCCAATCTAGCATTTCAGCAACACTGTTGTAACACTATATTGCTCACTATTCCAATAATTTAGTCTCTCCTATCAAAAAGTTATTCCAAGACTCGTAGAAGAAAATGAGAGTTTGGTAGAACTGTGAAAATTACAAAGGCTGAGTGAAAATGTGGAGAGTACAGAAGGCATGCAGAAGACCAAGGACACTAGGAGTAAACAATGTCTGATCATCAATTTCTCTGTTTTTTCACCCACAAAGGTCTGCTATCAGCCATTTATTATAATAATATATAGCATTATCACAAACAGGAGTTTGCAGAAGGAGGGTTGGTAATGAATCTGTTTCTTAAGCAGGCAACTGTCTATTCAAGTACATGCACTACAAACCAGTACTTTAAAAATAGCTATTTATAACCAGAGAGATCCAGTAGATTAAATTTTCACATACATTACAAGACAGTTTCTCAAGCCCAAACTGAGGAAAGGGGTGAATGCTGAGTCTGAGGCCAGATGGAATACTGCCCTTTCAGATCAATGCAAAAAAAATGTCTTTGCCATATAAATAAACAGACAAGGAAAAAGAAAGCAAGTCTAACTATACCAACCTTTCTAAGAAGCATTTCCAAAAATACTCATTTGGCCTTATCTGGAGTGGAAAGTTTCAGAGGGAGCACCAGAGGTGTTTTATTTTAGCTTGGCATAAGTAGGAAAATTATTAGGAATGGTTTCTAAGCGTGGCAAATGCAGCTGCTTCTCAAAGACATAGTTTAAGGGTTCTACATAAAGCCATAAAACCTCAGAGAGACTCATAAAGAGCTGGCATGGTTTCATTTGAATTTAAGACTTTTTTTTTTTTTTTAAGGAGCCAGATACTGGCTGTATCTGGTTGTAACAGTGCTCAGGGCAATACCACTAAGACAACAGTGGGAATACAGTGATCAATTGCTCCCAAGTATCACTACGTTCAAGGGTAGGCCCTCTAAAACTCCTGTTATGATTGCATCAATCCAAAGATATCAACCAACAAGAGCAGAAAACTTCCCAAGGATTATAAACTCCCTAAGTTCTAACAAATAGATTTTCTGTATATTAAGTGTTCAGAAACAGGCAGAAACATTTCAGAAGAAAAAAAGTTAAATACCTAGTTAAATCTTACCAGACTTATTTTGCAATTACAAGAAACATCCCTGATGTGTATGAATGTTGGGCGGGGACTGAGAGAGATAAAAAAGGTGGTGGGTCAGCCACAAAAAACTCTTTGGACTAGACAGAGGTGACTTTTCCCTTTAGGAGAGTCCCACTGCCCAGCACAGAGATGGAAGAAAAGTCCAATACATAAGCAGAAACTTTTTCTATTTTCAAAAGGAAATTCTCCATCAAGTATAATCAAGAAGAAATTATAAATTGATAACTCTGTTGCTGAAAATATTTTGGCCATTTGTGATGCTGACACACTTGAATATGCCCCAGGAAGTACAGCTCAGGTTTGTTCTGCAGATCTACAAGGTGCCTTGCACCTAGGGTAACAAATTACTATTTAATATTTGAGAGACTACTGATGAACATGGGACTTCACCAACATTCATTCAAGCTTCATCCCACATGCATCCAAAATCCCAATTCCTCTGCTTTAAAATTTCCAGTACATATTTTAAGCTTCTTTTCCAGTGCGCACAAACACACAATGTTTATGGATTTATGGACTACTAGGAAAACTCCTACATGTCAGTCAGCAACACCACCACTTTTTCACATTTATAATTCCTTTGAAACCTTGCTTATTGTACCTGCATTTTCCATAACTACAGGAACTATTTCATACACTGCTAATATCAAGTCAAAAACCCAGTTCATCAAGAAAACAAAAACAGGAGTTCCATACATTTCAGAGATTTACCCCAATCCAGCACTGCTGCACAAGCAATAGTACCATTCATCTTCATATTTCACAGAAAGATGAAAGGTTGTGGTTTCCAAAAAGTGAAGATGTCAATGAATGTCATCTCTGGCAATCAGGAAGGAAATCATAGCTCTTGGACATAAAATATTTCACTGAGAATACTCTCTCCTAAATAAAGTAAGGCAATTTTAATTCAAACATGTTAAACGCACTAAGATAGTTGCCCAAGGGGTGTGAAATGACCGGTATTACTAAGCCACATTCATTCAGCAAATATTAACATAAGAACTTCAGAGAAGATCACATTCAGAAACAAAGAGAGTCTTCATCAGTAGGAAACATTAAGACAAGGAATAAATATTTTATAGTTACATTTTCAGGTACATTTCAAGTGTACCTAATTTTGAATCAGATCATTAGGCAAGGAGCTTACTGTTTTAAAATCAGGTTCCCAACATTTTTCATTAGGTAATTTTGAATATAAATAGCTAAAATCTTCATGTTTGATAACATAAGAACAGAAATACTCAGAATATTACAACTCTGTCGTTTCCCACCCTTTGTAGTTCTTCCTTTGGTTTCAGCAAGCAATGGAGCTGGCCTGAAGATATGGGGAGTCACTGATTTTTCTCTCTTTTGAGAAAGTCTAGAATCTCCCTACTCTACTGGAATACTATATAATAATTTAAAGAATAATCTGCATACTACCTCTTTTTTTTTTTTCTAAAAGCAGAGAGAACAAAAGAAATTAATTAACCATGAATAAATTTAAAAGCATATATTTCACTGAGTGTCCCTTTGATGTTAAGAATGAGGATTGACTAGGATTAGGCATATCAACTGCTGCATTTGTCTAGTGTGACCCCAATGCCCATGCTGAGCTTCCTACTGCTAATTACAAGTCCATGATTTTCCTCTCAAAATTATGTTTCTCCAGAAAGGGAAAAAGTAGTCTAGCTATATTTTATGCTAGCACTCAATCCCCAGGTCACTGGTTTTATTTTCAGACTATTGGTTAGAGAATTAACCTGCCCCTGTTTTTCTTCAGGACAGATAATAAGTAACTGTTCATACAATGGTGGTAATAATAACCAATTTCTCTAGCTCTGCCAAAATGAAATATGTCTGTAATTTCCTATTTTCTGAGTCCTCTTTTTCTCCTGTCTATCCAAGGCATCAGCATCAGCTTTCTTCACTGCTTTGTTTCACAGTTGAGACTCTGCCAAGATTCATCATTTCCTGCTTACACTGCAATCTAAACCAGACCTTTTAATCAGATTCTCTGTTATGAATATCTTTCCTTTTCACTTTTACCTAAGACTCATGAGCCCAGAGAATTAGAGAAGTGATGGTTTGTTTCCCTCTTCTCCTCTCATTTCCTTTCCCTTATCACATATTCAAACATGATTTAAAGGTGAATATAAACAAAAATACAGAGAGTGCATCTGAATTCATACCATTTTTATACTAGTTGAGGGCACTGACCTAAATCAGTTTTTTTTCCAGAAATTTCTAGCAAGGATCAGTTGAAGCCACCAGTTCAATATAGAACTTATCAGCTACAGACCCCAAACCAAGAGACCAACATTCCACATAAAACTATTTTTAGAAGTAGGCTATTATTTTCTAGAAAACATTTTCCCCAAATTCTTTGCTAATAGGAAAAGAGTGAGAAATATGATTTCACCATAATTTCATTGATACAAGAATTATCAACTAAGACAGGAAAATAAATGTAGTTATTACAAGCTCCAAGCAGCAGATTTTCTTATTATATTAATTATTTTTCATGGAACAGAAGGAAAGAAATTTTCTGTATTCCACATATACCAGTTTTAGTATAAAAAAAAAATTCTGAAACCATTGGCATAACTTTGTCCTATACAGGAGATTCAGTTGTCCTCAGTAAAACATAATACCAGTTCTGCTGTCAGCCTATGTCTTGTATTACTGGTTAATAAGCATACACTAAAATAATATTGTTAACACAACACATATCACAGTGGTGGATTCATTTAAAAGCACAAACTGGTATATCTGCCATTAGCCCAACAGGAATGGTAGATGTGATTTTCCACTGCTAGGATAGTAGTCCAGAAGTTTATAAGTTGCCATGCAAATAACTGCAGGGTTAACAGAAAAGAAGTCCTCTAACATTCTTCATCTTATTAAGTCACATGTTAGCAGCTCTATCTCCTATTAACTTCCAAAAACTAGCAATAATTTCCAGGTTTCTTTCATTAATGATATTAGTGATTGAATGGCTTAGGAGAGTGGCTGGAGCTCAGTGTACAGAGCCCCTTCCATTCAGAACAAGCCTGCCCTGTCACTCAGAGCCATAGTTATCTCAAGGTATCTCCCTGTGCATGGCTGGGGAACCCAAAGACCTAGCATGAAACGGGCTGAGAGGAAATTCATACTGCATTGGAGATCAGACTCCATTCCATGTACAAGACATCTAGCTAACACATGTTCTTACAGCTGCAGAGTCAGGGCCAGGGTGCTAGTCCCAGCCAACAAGGCAGGCAACAGTTTGAGACATAGCTCAGACTCCTACAGTGGTAAATCCTGAGTTCACACATTGTTGGTGCTGCCTTTATGCCATGTCATAAAGCAAAACTTTACAATTCCTTACATATTTTATTTTTGTTAACACAATTGTTGCTGTTTATGTTCACTGCGTAAATGTTTCATGCTCCCGTTTGTATTGCTTTGAGAATACAGTGTCCCTATCCTTCACTTGGAAGTCTCACAGATTATTTTTTTCAACTTTGCTACAAGAGGAACTCTACAGTCATGTGATGAGCATTTGAAAGGAGCTGGATCCTAAATTATTTCTGTGCCTTTTACACCTCGAGTTTCCAGAGGAAGGTGGAAGAGGTGGTGCTTGCTAAATGCTGAATGCTACAGAGAAAGACTCGAGGACCCTCTCCCTAGCACCACAGTAATTTCTAAACACAAAATCCTTGTGTATCACAGACTCAGTTCTCTATTCTCATAATCTGTGATCTAGCTCCCTAGAGAAAGAAAACAAGACAATAACTGCCTTTTTAAAAGAACAATTTTTCTGAATAAGCAACAAATTTTGCATTGAAACATCACAAGGTTACATTCCAAGTCTACTAAATGCTCTTTGAATTGTAACCCTCTTGCTTGTAATCATTTTGGAAAAGCACAAAATACTAACTTTAGGGTTTCTCCTCACCCCATTCATAAGAGATTATTAGCAGTTAGTACTTTCAACAATTCACAATTTTATGGCATGTTGTGGAAACATTCTGCCTCCGACCTCATAATGCAATGTAGGCAGTATGTTACCAGGGGCCTGGAAGGGACATGAGACCAAAAAGTGAGAGCTTGGTCTCTGGAAGGCTGATACAACTAGCAGATATCAACAAAATAGACAAACTATACATATTTACAGTTCTTTAAAATGCAAAGTCCCTCGATGTTTTAAAAACACCCATTCTTCTCAAGACTTGCTTAAAAGAGAGGAAAGAACTGATGTTTTTCTAAGAAATCTGGCTTTCCCATCTGTTTGAATGGATTGCTTATTTATACTGTGCATTCGCCCTTGTGTTCCTTCAGTGCTTGTTGGCCATAAAAAATGGAAATGCACTACTATGTAGGAAAGAAAAATGTGATAGGACAGGAGCAGTTAAGCCAGAAGTTCTTATCTATATCAAGAAATTACTTTTGTAGGAAAAAGGAGATTTCAAATTATTATTGTCAAACTGAATTATTTTTCCAAGTTTCTTTTGAGACAGAGTTTAAGTGGTTAGAGCACTAAATAGTTCAGATTATAGTAAACAATATATCCTGACACTACAGAAATGTGTCACATACTACATAGAGTAAATTACATAGAAAGATGAATGGTTGTTTGAAAACTCTTTTCCTTTTCATATCAAAGCAAAAATAAATGCCTGAAAGAAGCATTTCCATCTTCTGCAAGGTGCATGAGAAAACCATTTATTTACTTAAAACACATGTAAAAAGAACATCATTCACAAAGTTCAATATATTAATTAATTCCCACAATTCAATACATTAACATCAGCTGGCAAAAATTCTTTTCATGTTACAATCTGTATAAATACACAGGAGTCCCACAGATACTACTGCTTTATCAGGGAATGATTTAGTCCAGATTTATTTACTTGCTAAATACACCAGAGATTATACCTGAGAGATGGTAGTCATGCCACTGCATTGGTCTTTTTATCTTCATTTATCAGTCTCACAGCTGCTATTCATTCACAAACCTCTACTGGGTTAATCTCAGAAGTTCCTAAAGCTATCTTATTCTGGTAATTTCTAGAAAAATAAATTATTCAGGCACAAGTTAATTATACAAGTAAATGCTTTTCACCTAATGAAAAGGTTTGGTCAATAAACATAGATGACTTTGATAGTAATAATCTAATATGTCAAAGTAAAATATCTTGCAAGATCCATGGCACTTATAATAGATGTTATTGGCTTGCAGTTCCAAAACTGCATGGTCTTCCCTAAAGAATTATCTAAAATTTATACTCCATTCAGTGATGAAACAGCTCAAATTGTCTGGCTCAAGCAGACAACAGTTTAAAAACAGTCTTTTCCACAGTTCTAGACTTGTTGTCAGCTTGGGCTAGAGGTAGAAGATCTTAGTCATTACTGTGTTGGTCCCTTGCTGTGTTTAAATGTTTTTTGGATAAAAGGTGATGTAGAACTGACAATGCTACAACCTCTGTGATGTTAGGCCGATCACCATGTTGCACATAACTCACCAAACTCTAGTACTTATGAAATTATAAACATTTCTGGGGCATAGATTCTCTCCTGAGATCTCACCTGAGGGAGGTCCTTGAGGCAACTTCAAAATTTGAGCTAATATTTTTCTATAACTCTATGCCTGAAGGAGAATCTGAATTATTCTCCTCTGTGCCACTTATGTTTTTGGAGGGCACTGCACACATAGACATCCAGACATCCAAAATGGCTCCACGCAGGATTAAAACACCATTTGTCTTAAGTGACTATGTTTCAATATGCTTGAGAAAGTCTGCCAATGATGTGAAACCTTCTCAAATATTTAGAAGTAGTTCTCAGAATGAGGGAGTTCAGCCCACTTTAGCTGTCTTTGACCTCAGTCAACAAAACCACCTCCCATCCTATATGTATGCCTATATCTTCTCTCATTCTGCTGAAAGTATTTTTTGAATCTCCTCTAGTTCCTCTTACAACATCTGGCTTCTTTGTTCTGCCTTTATTAATTTTCCACTACTTCAAAACTCCTGCCTGAAGATAGGAAGCAAAAAAGCCTTGGCTTTCTTAGCCCATTGTCACAAGTTATTTCTGTCTCAACAACTAACTTCTACAAGGTATCCCTGGTCTACAGGGAATGTAGTTAAGCCCTGGTCAGCAGCATCAGAAACACATTCAAAAGAGATTTTTTAAAAAATTAAAGTCTTATTACTCCATGAAGTCAACCAGAACACACTAGACACACACAGATTCTGCAAAGTTATGAAAATCATAAATACCCATATGTGGGAAAGTTCAGCCCAAAAATGGTTGCACCCTTGAGAAATGCCATTGATTTTCTTCCCAAAGTTTTTGAAAGTTTTATCCATGTGGGCATGAATTAACAACAATTCATAAATAATGAATACTGAATTTAAATAAATTATTTGGAAACAACTTATAATCCCAAAGCTTTTGCTTGAAATGCTCTGTCAGCAATTTCAAACCAAAGAAAAAATGCATAAAAATCCATGCCTTGCACTTAAATAGACTGCAAACTGAAAAAAGGCAACATTTGCATATTTCTTACTACAAATGGACCACCCTTCTTCTGATGAAATTCTTAAAAGACTTAGGATAAAGTGAAATATTATGTATTTTCAGCTTCTTTCTCATGGAACAAGGAGCATTTTTATATGCTTTAAGCAAAGAAAACTACATAAGGATGAAAAATCAGACTGCCTGCATGGAGACAAATACACAAAGAATGTTTTTAACGTAGAGTGCACAACATCCATCCAAGTAGAAAGTGATATATGCCTGTGGGTACACACCTGGGTTAATGCCAGTGTGACATCCAGCTGGATATATGTGCACCTCACTCAGCTTCAGCATCATTTACCTATAGGAAACAACCAAATCAGGCACATGTGCCTGCCTGGGACACTGGAATGTGGATGGTAATGAATCCTGATGTATAGAGTGTCCATTCAGCTCCTCAAGGATACATGGGAAAGAAATATGAATTTCTAATGTAATATTATTACTGTTGTGTATTAAAAACATATTTCCAGCATTTACAATCTATTGTAAATATAATAAGCCTGCCATTTTTAAATAATATGAGTAATGTATTGACAATGCTGAATGACACATGTGCTTCCTATAGACAAAAATAAAACATAGCTGACAAACATTCTTAACTGCCTCCCTAATCCCTCTACAGCTGGCCAAGTAATGATTGAAATTAGTGAAACAGAACTGGACCAAAAACAGCAGTACATAGGTAATGCTAAGGTGTACAGATGTGATACCATGAAAAAAATGGAGTAGCACATAGCCTCTTTTTGCCAGCTAAGAATTACATGGGTACTTAATAATATCAATGTAATTGTCCAAAAGTATGACTTTATACATGTATTCTTAATATCTCTGGAGTATTTCAGTAATGACAGGGGATAAATTTTAGGAAAAAGAGACTCTGAAAGAAAAAGTTCTGTACTTTCCAAAAACTCCCCTAAGAACACAAAACTTCAGAGATATTATATTCTTATTTTTCACTCTTATGGGAGAAAAAGACAGCCCCAGTGAAAAAATAAATCGGGGTTTCTTCCTTTCTCTTTCTGGAACAATAAATCTATTTGGGGCAGAGCCTACTTTCATAAAGATTAATGAAGGAGTGGAGAAGGAGGTGCAAAACAGATTAAATTTGTTATAAGGGACCTAAGGCAAATAAAGGAATAAGTTTCAAATTATAAAGACAATATAGCCCACCGCCAGTTCTTCTGGTGTTGAGAGAATATTTGGAGAAGGAAAGACTGGGAATCATATCATTGAAGTGGTAAACTACACCTCATAATCCACAGTATGAAGTAGGATTAAAAATAAATGAGAAGAGAGAGAGATGAGCACCAATTAATATACAGAATTTACACCTAGAGTTTTGCATGCTCCAAGTCTTGCTGTTTAGGTACCAGCTACAACTGGTTGCTTAAAAAACGTAAAACAAATAATTTGCTAAATAACTCTTCTGAAAATAAATTATTTTCTCAGCATTATTTTTATGTTCCAAGTTTTATTCTGCATTCTATACAATGATATATAGTGCCAGTTAAAAGGAAACAAGAAAAATAAAAAGTCAACCCTCCAAAACACCAACAACCAAACAGAACAAACAAAGAAAGCCCCCAAAACCAACCAGTTCAATAAACATCTACTGGAATACAGGAAGTGAAAAACACTTTTTTTTTTTTTTTTTTTTTGTTTTAGGGCATATGAAGAGAAATGAGAGTTGTTAGATTATTTAAAAAAATAATAAAAACACCCAACAACAGCATTGCTCTACTTTTCTCATCTTTAAAGATACCACTTTCTTCACTAACATTTAAATTTGAAACAGAAATCCAAGATTACCTGGATAATAAGCTCATCATAAAGATAGCATTACTTTATGAATATTCTGTACCAAAGAGCAAAATTCTGGCATGGGCTTTGTTTCCTGCTGAGCTGATGAACATTTAGAATCCCTGAAATCTGACTGCAAATGTAGGTCATATGCTCACCCACCCTGCTCTTGATGAACCTGCAATGTGCTCATTCCCAGACAGAGGATCATAACATGCTGCTAATTTTGGGTGATCACAGATAGACACCCAAGACTATATGAAGAAGAAATGATGTATCATATGCACCAGGATTGTTCAAATAAAATATCTTAAACTTTCCATTTTATGTCTTAAGTGATCATACACAACTGTGTAAGTGCTACATTACTGTACCAATTACATTATGTCAATGCTATTTTTCACATAAACAGTGCTGACAGAAATGTATACTGCAGCCCTGAGGCTGCAGATACCTGCAAACTCCCAAATGGAGCTTTTATTTTATTCACGTTGCTTTTTGATTAATTTGATGTCTGGTTCCTTTTTTTTCTCTCCAGTATTCTCATTTGTGCTTGAAGTACAACCCCAGACATTAAGCAATATTATTACATGAGAAAACAACTAGCTCAAGGAGGAAAATGATTACATAAAAGACATCACTAACGAGTTTAATTGAAGGCATTTTATATCTAGGATCTATAATCTTCATAGTTTAAAGCTAACTTTTAAAAATAATAAATGTTCTTAGAAAAGGCAATAAGATAAAGTGAATTGAGATTCTATTCTTTTCATTGCTGCCTTGTTTGTGCTGCACAAAGCCTAACAAGCAAGCACCTACTGAGATCATTCAACTCTATAATCGCTTTTGTTACCAAGAAATTAAAAAAATGTTGAACTATGGATTTTTATTTTTAATTTGAAAAATGTTAGTGAAATTATTCTCTTACTACTGTATCCTTAGGTGCTACAACAGTCTCTGAAATAAATGAAAGACTGTCAGTAAAGATGTTGCATTTTGGATGAGATCCCATACCAAGGACTTCACCTTATTTTGATTTTGATTAAGAGGAAACAACTGATTTATGACCTTGGTTTTGTATGTAGTTCTAGTGTCATGGTACATGAAGAGCAAAATGCTACATTCAGTTTTGTCACAGTATATACTCAGCAGGTGACTTTGAAATGAAGGACTGGACCCACAATCCACTAGATCTCTATCCTAACATTTAGAGTCACCGGCACCTCATAGAACAGGTTGGTCCAAAATCCCAAGTGTATATGGGATAAGTATGCACCCATGAGATGGGCAGGTAACAGATAACAGCTCTGGACACCCACAGGTGATAGCTGCAGCATCTACTCCTCTGTCTCTGCTCTAAGACAGAATCTAAACTTAGGGACTGTTTACACTCTGATTTCTTTCTTTGCCTCTTGTACTCAGATATTTGAAACAACAGTACAGAGGCCTTTCATCCACAAAACCTGAAGTCCACTCCAGCTGAAGATAGATTTAACAGATTTAAAATATTTTCTGTAAAAGAGGAATGGTTTCAGCCCCCTATAAAGGAGAAAAGAAGTTAGAGAAATTACAAAAAAAATAGGGAAACCTTTCTTAAATCCACTCATTAGGCTGAGAAGATTCAAACTTATACTTCCCATCACCCAGCAAAGTGTCAAAACACTTAAATTAGGAGCTAATAAGAAAAAAAAAACGTGCCATCTAGCTACCCTTTCAATCTGGACCTCTGTTTAGTAAAGAACACATTCAGAAGGTTGACATGCAAAAAGAAAAAATAGTAACTGGGCATACAGATAGCAGTGCAGTGTCCCGGTCAAGGTTCATGCTCCCAGGATCTTTCCATCCATTTACTCTTTCATACAAAATTGCAAATAATCGCTGGAACATGGAACAGAACAAACAGAACTTTTACAGTTACTAAAACCAGTTCAGAAAATGAATTTTTCATCTATATAAAGCATTCCGTTCCTTTTTTGACTCTCGCTCAATTCCTGCTTTCCTTGACTTATTATGGTGGAGTTTCCAGTCTAACCACACATTCTGTTGCTATTTCTTTTCATCAGTTTTGAATTTGCTTCCTTGAATTGTCATGAATGTGCCCTTGTTGCACTACTCTCTCTGAAACCTTTTTTTACAGTTTTATGGCAGCTTTTCCCCTCTTGTCTAAGGAAACAATTCTAGCCTTTCCATTTTAATTTC
The DNA here is from genome assembly GCF_048771995.1 of Taeniopygia guttata. Taxonomy (NCBI): domain Eukaryota; kingdom Metazoa; phylum Chordata; class Aves; order Passeriformes; family Estrildidae; genus Taeniopygia; species Taeniopygia guttata. The sequence goes on along the minus strand of NC_133028.1, from coordinate 46,995,545 downwards.
TTTTACTTGCATGAGTAATTTTTTCCACAAGATAACTAGCTCAAAGAGTTATTCTAAATGATACAGCATCATATGTTTCTATAAAGGCCTTTAATATTTTCCATATGATACTTCACCCTTATACATTCTAGCATATAACTTACATTTTAAAACACAGCTGCACACTAAACTGCCTACAGTGACACCTTGATGTCCCTAGACCAACTAACACAAGCTATTAATACATGTATTGGATGCAGCTACACTTTGTTATAATTCTCTGCAGAATGGGAAATCTTCAGTTTTTTATCAGATTCATTAATTGATCTATTCATGCCTATATTTCTTGCATGTTTTGTTTTTCTTCATCTCCTCAGGAATTGAATTTTACCACTCTGTGGTAAAACCACACTCTGCTTATTGGTCTCTGTCATAGAATTCAATTGAAAAAACATAGTGTCAGCTTGTTATGCTGAATATACATCCATTAGGAAGTGTAAATGGAAAGGGAAGGACAGTCAATTAATCCTCCTTTATGTGTAGGCTGCAAATGTATAATTAAAAGCAGAATCTCCTATGGAATAATGTTGCTGAAGAAAAGAGAATAGCTGAATCCCAAAGTAATAGAGCTGTGTTCCTTGTACACTGGAAACACACTGAGTAGGAGGACTCGGGGGATGAAAGAATGGTTTGTGCCACTCTGAAGTTATTCAATCGTCAAAGAAATTCCTCAGGAGCCATTACAATTGTGTTTGCTGACCCTTTTCCACAGGGCAGCTAAACAAAGAATCAGGCTAATAAATTATGTAAAGCATATTCAGCTGAAATTGCATGTTCAAAGATATGGGGAAAACACAACCATTCAATGGAAAATGGTGAATGACATGAAATACACTACAAAGAGGGAAGACCCACTTGCTGCTCAGCTGCTATTAACTGACAAAAATCTTTGGAGAAGGGCATACTAGGAAGTATAACATATTTCTCAAGTTCAGAAAAGATGAAACAGAAAGAATTATTACCAAGCCTGCCCTTCAGAGTCCTGGGGCTCCATGCAATAAATGTCTTGTACAAAGAGCAAAATGAAGCCTAACTTGCCCTCCCTGCTACATTCATAGGTGGAGAACAACAAGAGTTCTGAGCTGAACTGGAAAATAACTGTGTGTATTGTTGCAACACCTGGTTTTGTAAAAGTTTAAGGAAAGGCTTAGAAGAAAGTGAGGGATTTTTATGTCTGACTTCAGCTGCTAATAGCACTTTTCACAAAATCCCCATTGCCAGGAGGCAGAGCTTTAACACTGAATGTACCAGTTCCAGCTAGAGTAAAAACTGTATGGAACCATTAGGCATCACTCTTGTAACCATGCTTACTGTTTTAACATGCTCTCAAAACCAGATATAAATGTTTTGTTCGCAACTAATTTTTGCAACTATACCATAGTCAAGACAAGCCAGTGCCCCCAAATTCTGTATATTTAGAACAGTCATCACACATGAGAATTTTCTAAACTCCCTGTGAAGGATGAAGTGCCCGACATGTTCTTGACTGACCAGAAGAATTGTGAAGATCTATGGGAAAGATGTCTAAAAGAAAATTACTCAGTCAACTAGTGGAAATTACAGATCCATAAATGCCATAAACTTAGTAAAACTAAAACCTCAAGCAACTACCCTTTAGAGCACCACACGTGCTGCTATTGGATTCAAATCAGTAACACAGAATTAGATAACAGTGAAAACTTTTGGAAACACATTACTTTGGTAGATTGCTAAAGCCAGATTCTATTTGTGTTATTTTCCTTGTGAAGTGGTTAGTCATCTGACATGCAGATAAGTGGAACACAAATTAATAAATCAATCTACTGAAAAATATCAATGTGAGAAAAAAATGTTGTAAGATGCCCAAGAAGATAAACTGAAGAGAATGCACTCAGTTAGATTAATGTCTAAAGAGGGTACAAGACCATGCTCTCTTTTACCTGAGCTACTCAATTACAATTTGGACTACTCTAAAACCATAACCAGGCAAGACAACAGGTTTAGTTACAAACTATACTGCTGTTACTTTGGTCCTGTGCTCAATTTTATTACTCTACTGTAAATACTGAAATATCAGTAAAGTCTCCATTTTCTTCTCTTTCCTAGAGCTCACCCAATCAGGCTTGTGATGCCCTATGACTTCAGCTTCTTGTGCCATGACTTGCTCCTGCTCCCCAATCCCAACAACTTTCTTGCTTATTTCTCCCCATTGTTCCTCACTAATGGACACTAAGCAGGTCCTTTTCCAAGGAAATGGTGCTACTACTGGCCTGGAACTGACCAAAATGAAGCCATTTATTTCAGAACATAAATCTGAACAAATCATAAAATTTACCTTTAGATTTTTTCCCAGTACATTTGACCAGATGTGGTCCTAAGCAGCAGAAGCCAAATATCAGCTCTAACACTTAAAAATATATATATGAGATTTTGATTTTCGTATCCATCTCTAATAAATCAGTTGTTGCACGCATTTCCCTTAAACTAGCATCAAACCCAGGAAGGATCTCCCAAAGCAATATAAAACCCCAAAAGCCATGCACAACATAAGCAATCCCCAGTTCAGTTGCTGAACAATTACTGTTGCAATAACCAAAGAGAGGAACACAGATTTGAGAATAATAATATTCAGGTCTCAAGAGATAAAGACAAAGAAAACATCAGTAAGTGTGTCAGACTCATTCTCTTCATGCAGGGAAGCAACCACATTTGTTCTTGGCTTTTCATTACTGATATCCTCTGATGTGTACACATCCAAGCAGATTTTTTTTCTGAAGACATTATGCCATTTATTAGTGGAAAAGCAGAGACTTCTTAGTAAGTGAGGCTTCACTGCTTCCTGAATTTTCCTGAATTGTCATCTTTGCAGATACAATATTCTTTGAAAAAAAGGAAATAGAATAAAAACAACAGCTTCAAGGACAATGAAAACATTTGGACTTAGGCTGTTGCATTGCCTTGATTTTGCAAAAAAAAAAAAAAATCTGATGAATCATTAGTAGTTTTAGTTTTTTTCATTCTTGTGACTGGTAATTAGTTAGACTGAACAGCAAAATGGACCTATAGCTTTTCATCATCAGGGACCAGACATCTTAAGATAGAGCTAAGATGTATCCCTAGTGTAAGTTGTTTGTTATAGAACAATAAAAGCACTTGAGGAATACAGGTGATGCTAAGAGAATGGTTGTAAAAAAACTGGAATGTTGCCCTTTCTACACATTTGGGGTGGTGTTCAAGCAAACTGGAACATCACTTGATCCAAAGAAATCAAATAAATAATTAGAGGATTGTTGTGGATCTTCAATAATTTAGGTTATTTGATGCAGGGATTCTTAAAGAAATAAAATTATGTACAGATTAGTTTTGTCACTGAAAATTATGTAAATCCTCTGTACTGCAGATTAAAAGAGTTTCTTGAAAAATACAAATGGAATCTTTTTGTTTTATGAAATTATGTAATTTTTAAAATAAAGGATAAGTGATTTAATCAAACTGCAGAAGATAATAATCTGGTAAGAATTTATTAGAATATGCTGTGTGTCAGTTCTTAGAGCATGGTAAATCCAGGAGTTCCAGGCTGGCTGCTTTGCATTTCATAAGTGGGCTACATTTTGTCCACTTATGAAATTATTTTAAGGATTATTTCTCACCCTAAGCAGGTTGTTTCAAATAACTAGGCCTTACAACAGGCAGCAGAATGGATGTCTCAGTCCCTAATCACACTTGTGTGCTCTGCAGAAGGATGGGTGAGAAATGTTTTCTTGGTCATACTTTCCATTCAACCTGCCACTGTTAATTGAAGGACACTTTTATTTCATTATGTCTCTCTTCCTGGCAGGCTGCACAGTAATTGCACACAGTAGCTAGAGACAACTGGAATAAAAATTCTGGAATTGTGAATAGGAAAGATGAATTTGTAAATGAATCTCTACTTCTCATGGTAACAAACAACTGAAGTATTTATGAAAAAAAGAGGGAAATAAGCAGTTTTACACCAGTTCTCTTTCTCCGCATATTGAATAATGTCAACTTATTATGAAAGGTTTTGTACTATTCAAATAGTAAATGAGCTCCAGCTCCTTCCTGGAGTTCATTATTATATAAACTTGACTTTTAAGGGGGTCCAAAGGAAAATAAAAGGATTTTTGAGGAAGAGATGCCAAATTCATCTGGAGATTAGTGTGCTTTATTCCCCTGCTCCTATTGTACATGACATTGAAGAAGAAACTCCTAGATCAATCCCAAAATGTGGTTTGTTAGTGAGGTTGGACTGCTTACAGCATGTAGCATGCAAGTCATAACTGAGGGGAGGAGAAAGAAAAGCACAGCCCGCAGAATGTGGACACAGAAACTGTTTTTTCCTTACTATAAAAGTCAATCTTATTATTGCCATGACAGCTGCTATTTTTTCTTTTGTTTTCCTGAACCAAATCTTCAGAAAGATCATACTATTGATGTTTAACTGCAGGCAACATCTATTTTTTTTTTTAATGGAAAAAGGGTTCTTGTTAAAATGCGGGAACATTTTCTCACTTCAGCATCTAGATAATTAATACATGTGAGGTGCAGAGTTCTTCAGAAAAGCCAGGTCTGATCATCAAAACAAAAGTCCTTTGCAGAGAACACATAAGAGTGTATAATAGTGTATACCAGGAGCTATGCTCACCTTTCCCAATAGCATTAAAGGACTTATGAATGGAGTGTTCCTAGTTCAAGCACTGGGGCTAATGTCCTGCAAATCAACACAGCTGATTAACTGTGGCATAAATAAGGGACTTTTAACCATCAAACATGTACAATTAGTGAACTCTCAGGAATTAGATTTGCAAAGTTGTTACATGTGCAAATAACTGCATATTCACTGTGAGAATGATGGCAAGCAACTGAACAACTGGATCAATCAGCCCAATATGGAAGCCCTAAAAATGTACAAATTAGAGGATAATTCAACTGTTATTGTTATTTACTTTAATTGATGATTTTCTAAATATGAAATTTCAGAGCAAGGTTGGAACGCAGGTCAACATATCCTCAGTCACACAGGATTTCTTCCAAACACGTTTTTACAGATATTATTTAAATAAAGGAAAACCTTCAATGATAGGATTTAATCAGGAGAAACTATTCCACAGCATAATATGTATCTCATCAGTAGGACTTCTTTTTCCCCTACAGCTAGGATTTTTCAGTTCCACTTTCCCCAGTTATGGTTCCCTTTTATCCAAGGCTGACTTCCTCACTTTCCCTGGAATTTCCATGTAACAAATCCAAATCTGGTTCCAGATGCTTCATATGGGAAAGTGGGTGCAAGAAACATGTGGATTCATAGGTCTAATGTGCAGCAATATGGATAGAGGTTCTGAAACTAACAAGAGCTTTGCGTGAACAAGTAAAGATAGAGGCATAATCCCATTAAAACTAAGGAAAAGCCATTTTGATCTTTTAAACAAAAGAGCAAACTGAGGAGCTATGCCCTGCAGGTGCCATGTGTGTTCTCCTAACAGCTGTCCATTTCAACTCAGACCCAGCTCACTTGTGAAAAGCTGCTGTTTCAGCCAGTTCCCAATAAAACCACAACACATCCTTTACATGGTGGGAGGCACAAGAAACATTCCCACACTCCAGTTAATTTCCTTGAACACAGGGATTTCTGCTTCACGCATCTAAATTGATCATGTCTTAGAATTGTTAAGATTACCACAGAGAAAACTGCACTTCATGTATTTTTTTTATGCAGTAATACATTTGCCAGCATGATATAGGACTGTTTTGCCAGAGGGCAGAATTTAACCCCAGGGTGTTGGGCCACATTACACTGGTAGCCTAAGACAGAGCAGATGCCTGCAGAACATGACATTTCAGCATGAAGTATAGTGCATAATGATTCTTATTCATTTTCTCAACCTGAAGCCTACATTAAAAGTAATAACCAGGGATAAGATGACTGTACTTAGCAATATACAATATAAAATATATTTTAAAGCAAGTTATTTTAGGTACTTAACATCTAATATGACCCTCTCTCTGAGCACCAACCTCAGACATTCAGCACTGTGTCAAGGGTTATTTATGCTGAAGCAGAAGTCCATAAAGATAAGACAACTTGAAGTATTTTATAAATAATATTTTGAATGACAGGATCCTGAATTCAATCTATTAATACACTACAGATGCTGTCTCAAAGAGATTAAATGTCATTTATGTCTCCCCGGAATAATTTTTTTTAATTGTTAGAGTGTGTTAATTCAGTACTTCAGCCAATTAAAGCAGGAACAACTGTACAAAATGAGGAGGAGGAGTAATTTCAATAGATACAAGATATGATCTGCAGTGCCATGAAGCAGTAAAAAACTTTCTGCATTTCCAAACTTAAGACCACCAACAGGATAAACACATGGCATGCAAGTTAGGAACTTACAGAGCAACTAACATATTAATACATTTTCACACAGGAACTAATCAGATATATAAATAGAACAGGGGAGATTTGTGAAGATCAGACCACAGACAATACTACTATTTACCAAGAACAACAAAAACACTTTAGAAGACAATATACTCATAAATGAATAAACACAACCGTGGGGGTTCTCTGACTTTTGACATCTGGTTAATGCTCTTAAAAGATAAGATGCAGTTCTGTAAATGCATCATAATACTTGATTGCCACTACTGGCAGGAGCAGAGGGAATGAGAACATGACCCAGTGTTGAAAAATAGCCTTGTAAATATACAGAAGGCCTTTACCACCTTTTCCCATCTCAGCATCATGTACAGGACTGTTAAGCACAGATTTAAAACCCTTCTAGTGTCACTCAGAGGTCCTTCTCTCACTAGCTCTAAGGTATTTTATTAATTCTCTCTTGAAGAGCTGTACAGAAAATAACCTTGAAATCAAGTTGTATCTCTTTTTCCTACTGTTGGAGTAATTCACAAAACAATATTACAGCATCAAAAAACTTCAAGACCACCCCAATTTTACAACCCAGTTACTTACCCTTCTCCTCAAGACTTCCTCAATATGGCATATACAATTACGAGGTCAGACAAGACCCATGAAGGATTCATAAAATGAATGTAACATGTCTTACATAGCAGTATGAAGCCATTCAGTAAAAGCAGATGTATCAACAACATAAATGCAGCTGTTTGAAACAATAAGACAGATTTTTCTCATTTCTGACCTGTAAGCTTTACCTGCCAGAAGATAAGAGTTTGTAAAGCACCAAAGGACTAAAGGACACTGCTGATCAAGAGAGTGTCAAAAGAAAAGAGCAATAGAAACTTCCAAGTTATGAGCATGAACAAGACTGTAAGTGGAAAACTAGAGACTTTCAGTAGACTTTTCTCAAAACTAAGATAAAGCTGTGACTAGCACAGCATCACAGATACACATTAAAGACCCCTTAATATGACTTTTCTGCATTAATAAGATCCAGGCCAACCTCAGCAAAAGTGGTTGGTTTTTTTTTTTTTTTTTTTTTTTGTTAATGCAACTTTGATTCAAAGCAATTGGAAAAAACACTGTGGTTTCTAGAGCTATTTAGTCTAACCAAATGTGGGCAGATCCTGCTGATAATAGAATGATTTAAGTGAAATGAATTTCTATAATCAAAAATAAACTAGGCTAGAGAGCTCCAGACCAGTCTGAATGAAAGAAAACTTTAAAAACATCAATTATTTGTTGCAGCATAGTTAAATATTAATGCATCCTCTTTATACTCCTTCCAATCAATCACTTTAAAAATGTCAAAAGATGGGGTGAGAAAGGAAGTAAAGAGTAATGTCTAGCTAACTTCCCCTCTGTGACATATCCAAACACTGAAAAGGCCCAAATAATTTATATAGATGTAAGAGGACAAAACTTGAACTTCAGAAATCCATAGCAAAATCCAGCTTTAGGCCAGACTTCTGCCCCTCTTTGTGCTGTCCTGCTGGAGCCAGTCTTAAGGACAGCTGCTTCATTCAATTCAGTGGCACAGAGAGAAACAGCCACCTTTCCAACACCCCAGAGGAATCCCAGGGGAAGTAAATAAAAGCAACACTGGAAACCAAGAGACCTCTTCCAGCACAGGGGGGAAGCCTCTCCTCCTCACAGCTCAACCTCCCGCACTGCTCTGCTGTGCTGCAGCTGGAAGTCCTGAAAAAGGATGGGAAACACCCCTCCCCAGATGAACCCATCCAGCCTGACTGCAAAGACACCTGGCTGCTGTCTTGTAAACATTTTAGAGATTCTTTCTGTGTTCAGACTTGGGTATTTTCCCCTCTTCCCCCACCTTCCTAACCCAAGACTATGCATCCTGGGAGTTCTCAAGAGAGAGAGAAGATTGAGCAGGAGGGTTTAAGGAGGCCAGTGCAGGGTGCAACTCTCTTCAGTATTATCTGATAGGAGGTATCACACCACTCCTACACTTCAGAAACCCTGACAGCTTCTCAGAGATGTTTGTAATCTGGTCTGCCTACTTCAGCTTGCTGGTTACATCACATTTGCAGGAGACAGAATCTTCAAAGCATTCCTTACCCTGTGAGCTATTTGGCAAAAGGAGAATGATGACAACCCTTCTTCCTCTGGCTGGTCTGAGAAACCTCTGTTTCCTTTGCTCTTTGGAAGTTCTGAACAAAATAATAATGACAAAATTGTATATTTTAATTGCTCCAATGCTCTTTTCTTTCACCTGCAATATCTGGGCAAAATCTAAAGTCAATGAAGACATTTACAAGGCATTTACAAATATACATGGTTTGTCATATATAGTATCTTCTAAATACAAATATTGCATAGATTAGCCGATACTTTCATGTTTGGGACTGCGTGCTCCAGCAATGTTCCAAATAGCAGCCAGTGCTCCTGAAATCCTTCCACATGCGGAGCATCCATCTTGTGCTTCCACAGTCAAGTCATAGGAAGAAGGCACTCGTGGCATGAACTTTTTACTCCCCCAGCCATCTCTTGCTTTCAGCAAATTCTCTGTATGTACCTGTGAGAGGCATGTGTAGATAGCAGGCACCTCAAGCCAATTCAGGGAGTATCCTTTTTGCTTAGCCAAGAAAAAACTCTTCAATTCCAGCCTTCCACTTGTCTCTGGCCACTGGGACAAGCTGCAACTTTGTTCCACAAGGCATTCAGAAGTTGCCTGCAACAAATAGTCAGGGATGCCCCTGGAGTGGAGACTAAAGTACAACGTTTTTATTGCACTTTGCCTCCATCTGCTTCATTCAGCAGTGTTGTCCTCACCTAAACCACTGCCTACCTCATCATTTGCTGCTTCACAATATCAGAGGGGGAAACATCTCCCTGATGCAAGTCTCTAACTGTAGAAGTATCTCCAGGACTCAATCAATGGTCTCAAAAAATGGAAAAGATTATTTAAAACATTTGCAGAAATACAAATAAATTCAAAAAGAAAGGAAGAAATGAAAACTAGAGATGTTTGAAAGAGGTTCATTTTTCCTCCTGTGCAGAAATAATACTTAGATTAGACCATTGAAACTTCACCTGCAGTGCAATAGAGAAACTCCTCTCTTTTGTCACAGACTAAATTTTCTTGTACCAGATTACATATTCAGTTTTCTATGGCCATTTACAACCAATAAACATCCCCTTAACCTGAAGGATCTTCTGACAAAAATTACATTTGTTGAGTCTCCACTAACACTGAAAGTGTCTGCCTTCTGGATCACACTGAAATTGAAAATGCCTTTGGTTTAAAACACTGTATCAGTAAAGCAGGACGCATTCTTCCTCAAGTGTCATTTCTGCAAAATGGCAAATTTTTTTCCCAAACACACAAATGCTTGAGCCATACTCTCATACTGAGCAATGAGGACAAGCTATGTTATTACAGAGATGCAACTGCTCACTGAAAAATGAGTGGTTATCTTCTTTCTATGTTTCCAATGTCATTTATCATCCTTAATGATTTCCTTAAACCATTTTTGTGCAGACATTACCATTAATAACAAGCGTTCTCCTAGCACAGTTTACAAGACTGCAAAATTATTTAGGTACAGATCATTATTACTAACATAGGACACCACATAGGTGCATAAAATTTGAGCTGAGCTGAGCTTTCTTTGGGCTTTCCATCTTCCCAGTGGCATTATGCCTGAACCAGACAAAAGGACATTTTATATTTGCTCCTCTTCTATTCTGAGGAGAAAAAACAAGTAGCATTTACATAATGTGCTGTCTTTTATTAGACATTTAACAGTACATTTTGAAGGATATTTTATTCTTTTATAATTTAAAGTTGCAGCCAGTTGTACATACTTCTTCCTGAAATCTTGATTGTGTTTATTATAATGAAAAATACTTCCTTTGGGGATTTTGACTTTTTCCTGTTAATTTAATCCATATTGTTCAAGCTATTTATTTTACACTCATTGCAAATAATATAGCAAATGTAAATCTCAGCTAGATATGCCAGTGTTTTTCCAGTACAGAGACTCTATCTTACACTAGAATCCATGTAACATACAGGCAACTTAATTATTTTTGTCTCATTCCTTCAATGTCCAAAGTTCACATCTCATACACAATGACAGCTGTATTATTCTTTTTCTCCAAAATCTGTACACATCTCCATAAATACTAACACTCAGCAACAAAGCAAATATACACACCTAAATTTGTACCCAGTTTACCATATTCATAAGTCAGAATTGACACAGTCACCATAATCCTAAAATCTAGTGAATGATTTGAACAAGATAAACTTAGTTCCTGGTCTATCTTCCTGTCATGGTCTAAGCCCAGCTGGAAATTAAGCACCATGCAGCCACTCACTCAGCCTCCCTCTCTCCCCCCCACCTCGGTGGATTGGGAAGAAGAATCAAAGTAAAACTTGTAGGTTGAGATAAGATTAGTGGCATAATAGACAATAAACTAAAACACAGTAACAGTGGTAAATGATAATAATATTGGTAATAAAATGGGAAAACCCAGTGATGCACAGTGCAATTGCTCACCAGCCACTGACCAATGCCAGGCCCCCTTCCCAGACCCAGGCTGGCCTCCAGTCCAGGTAACTCCCCCAGCTGATGCTGGCCATGACGTGGTGTGGAACATCCCACTGGTCAGTCTGGGTCACCTCTCCCAGCTTCTCTTGGGTACCTCCTCACTCGCAGAGCACGAGCCAAGGAAAAATATCCTTGACTCAGGATAAACATGACTTAGCAAAAAACCTAAAACATCAGTTTTATCAACACCACTCTCATTCCAAATCCAAAACATGTACTGGAACAGCTACTGAAAGGAAATTAACTCTACCCTAGTTGAAATCAGGATAATGCCACAAATCTTCTGATCAATTTTTCATTCTTGTAATCAGAGTGTCATTTTCAAAAGTGTTTTTTCTCTTCTGCTCTAAAGAAAATTCTAACAAGCATCAGTGAAAACTGAGTACAGATTAAATATCTGCCTTTTATTATATGACTATCCATAAAACTATCCTGTAATTTGTGAACTTCTCCATCATACATGTTTTTAACAGTATCTAACGCTGAATTAATGTTGCACCAGAAACAAGTAGAAATTTCCTGGTTTCTGGAGCAGCAGGAAAAGGAAGATATAGCCTTAACACTGCTCCCTGGAAAGCACATGTATAAATCACTCCTTGACACAGAAAAGGGAGGAAACTCCTTGGTATTCTAGACATAAGAATGATTATGAAATAGATCAAATCACTAGAGGTTAACTGTAAAACTATAAGGGTAAAATACCAACAGCATGATTTTCAAATGGACAACATGAGATAGATGAGGTATTAAAACAAAATCGATAGCTAAACAATTCTTAAGAGGTTTTGTTGCTTGGAAGGCAGGTGGATTTTTATAGAATACAAGACACCAATTATGGAATATTATTATTTTTGACAGTGAAACTGGAACAGACCCAATCAAAAATAGTTAGCTGGGGTATTTTTAATAGAAAAATCTGGAAGTATTGACATGCATTTCAAAAGGAGGACAATTTGGAAGGAAATTGCCTTTTTGTAGTTGTTTGAATCTCAAGCCCAAAACCTTTACCATGGAAAATCTCAAGGAAATTTACAGGTATTTTTAAACCTAGAATTAGAAATCCTGTTCCCATCAGAAACACACAGGTTCAAGGTATTGAAGTTCCAAATTATACTGTAATTAAGACAATACTTGAAAGGCTTCTAGTAATGAAAAAGATTACCAATTATTTCACCTAACTGCCTGAAAAAATCTATTAAAAGATGAAAAGTACTGTCTCCAAGGTAACAAAGATTGCAGCATTAGAGACAGGACATTCACTGAGAGGCATTAGAACAAGTTCTGTGTCTTCAAGTCTGATGCTTCTCAAACCCCAGACTTCTCCAGAAACCTCTATCTCACTTTCTGACTCTCTAAACTCCCATGCCTGGGGAACACCACTCAGACTTCTTCCCACAACCTTCAATGAGTTTGTAACTTCACTGTCCTAAGTTACATAGTGATATAAATATATTTATTTGGCCCAATATTCCACAGCATAGGAGTTTTTCCATCTTCATCAAAAGCACCAGATGTGGAATACTGCCAGAGATGAGACACTGGGTCAGGTAAACCCGATTCCCTGAGGGGAACAGGAAATTTTCTTATATCTCTAGTCTCGCTTGCTATTTCAGAGAAAAATACTGGGTGCTGCTCTTCCCAAAGCCCTCAGTGTTTAACTGTCTGATTATCATAGAAAAGGAAAATCATAGCCAGAGAATGTTATGCAGGCCAGTCATGCACAGAAGATGTAGATCCTGACAAAGAACTCACACCTCCAAAAACTGGGTCTGTGTTTAATGGGAGGAATTTCAAAACTGCTTCCTGAGTAAGTTAGAGACAATTTCCTTGCTGAGAGAGTACTGAGAGGAGATTGAATGTGCATGATGCCTCTAAATCACTTTCAAAAAAAAAAATATTGGCTATGAATTCAATCAGGAAGGGCTCTTTTCTGAGATGAGAGAATTGCCAACTACCCACATCAATTTCTTCAAATGAAAGAGATGCTTTACATGTTTTATGTTGGTACAAAATACCAGAAATTTTCTTACGGTCCTCAACCTACACTTTTAAGAAGTCTTTACAGGTATTGTCTCTTTCAAATATCCTGTTTGCATATTACTTCATCATTGTTTGAGTTAAAGATAATAAGGATAATAACAAACCAAAATACTTATTCTTCAGCCAGTGCTATGAAACTCAGGCAGGTATGAAACTGGGTGAATTTGGACCTATTGCCATGTGTTCATCTTCCCTCCACATCATCCCAGGCTGTCCAAAAGCTAGCAGGCTCTAAAAAAATACCTTCTGTACTGCCTAATTTTTGAGTTGGTACCCCAAGAATCTTATGCACAGAAATAATTTTCTAGTGGCCAGTATTAGCCAAGAAATCTATGAGCACATGGCAAAGATGTAAGGCACACTTGATCTTACAGACTCAAATGGAAACTTATATTAATTGAATTCTTGGGACCAGGGCAATCACTAAATTTGATGTCATAAAATTATTTTCTCAGGCTGAACTGTGTAAGACTGTGGGGACAGTTCTTTTGCCTCACAGATCACTGAGGAATATAATGCTCACTTGGCTTTCTGTCACTACAGGAGCCTCAAATATTTCTTTTTTTTCTGCCTTGAATTAATCTCCTGCTTGGTTTGAAGTTCTTTATACAAAGTTGTTGGACTTGAAAATGGATATTTGAATAAAGTGTGTCTCCTGTGATAAATCAGAGATATGGCAAAATATTTTAAAATTTCCTTCTAGGCTGGGACTTCATGAAGTCCAGTCTACCCACTATGAATCCGTGAGGCTATAATGTCTCCTCACCTTCATCTTTCCAGGCTCCTGTCTACTTGTGATGCTACCTCCATTCACATGCATCATGCACCCAGTATCCTTGCTGGATACCCTGAGATGGCAGATAGCCAGATAAATAGCTTGAGGTGTTATTGCTGCAGGTAGTGAGAATTCATGGTCACCAATTATTTGTAGGAATGGTCTCATTTGGGAATGCAGCCCATGTGACAGCACTTGATATGAATGCATCCTATTTTTCAGCTTATGTGGAAAGTACATAATACTGCCCGGTTAAAAAAAGAAGCTGTCTTGATGAAACCCTGCTAACTTTAAAAAAGCCACAACAAAATAATGGACTTGCTTTCCCAGAGTGTTTGACAATGGAACAATTTCTATGGAGCTGATTTCTTAGATAGGGTGGATGCTTTCCATTTCCTCAAAAACCCTAATGACTCAATGGTTTAAGCATTATTCATTCCTTTCTGGATTGGGCTGGTAACAGCCTAGTAATGTGAGATCTATTAAGATTCTCAAAAAAAAATATCCTGGATTTTGAATTGTTTGAACTCTTAATTATGAATTCATTTGGGCTGAATAATATCCATGATATGCTTGGAGATTTTGATGTGGAAAATCCCATTAATATAGAGCAACATCAGAGACCTTGAAATATGCTGGGAGATTTTTTTGCAATCCCCAGGGTACAGAAAGCCTTGAATGCTTACCAAAGAGGGTGATGCACGTCTATTCTGTCTCCTAAAAACACTTCCTCTTTCAGATTTACAGTCACTGAGAACACAGAGCAATTTTGATCAAAAGAAGCAGCAGCAGCAGCTGTAAGGGAAAAGTGTTCATTTCTGATTGCCTCATCTGGACTAGAAGGGGATAGAAGAAAATTTTATTACACCAGATGCAGTGGAAGGCTTTATTTCATTTAATCTGGAGAACAGAGGAATTTGTCACATAGAGAAAATGAAAATAACCTTGTTCCTCTTGCCACCACCCAGGCTTGATGGTTATTGGCTGAGCTCACAGAAGAAGCTGGAGTTTATGATGACTATTTACTAACTTTCTCCTGCATGACTGTCCTAAGAGAGCTGGTATTTTTCTACACTCCAGAGACATCTTCTGTTGAAAAGTTATTTTTGTTTGGTATTTGTTGGAGATCATTTGTTTTGGGAATGTGAGCTTCTGGGATTTGTGGTAGGCTCAAAGTTTCAACTGTACACCATAGAATACTATTTTTTCCTTAGAACAGACTTAATTATTAACACTTAGAACATTCTGTATGCTGAAGTCTTTCTTGACTGGCAATGTGCACTGATAACAAAAAACAGGCACAGATTTTGGGGTCTGGGTGGTTTTTTAAATTCTATATTCTTTTAGTAATAGAACAGTGCCATTTATTTGTTTGAGTTTAGTATTGAGGGTTGTATATTCTGTAATTATTTTTACACAATTAATTCAATACTATGGCTCTGGGTGAAGTGCTTTTTGAGCGGGAGCTTTGAGCAAAGTTACTAGAGTCACCCATTATTTATTTTTTTAACAAATAGATTTTAAGTGTCACTCTTGTGACATGGTAATATATTGCAGATTCTCAGGACAAAGGGTAATATCTATACAGAATGGAAAGCAGAGGAGAATCAAGCCTGATACTCAGCAATGAAGGAAGGCCAGGAAAAGGTATTAAGGCCATTCTCCAAAATACAGAAAAGGAAAAGTCAAAGTTATTAATTCCTTTTCCTCTAAAAGGAGAATGATAAGTTATAATTTGTTTTCAATGGACTGGCAAGATCGTTAGCATATATTTGCCAACAATGCATCCAGGAAATTGGGGTTCAGATCATGTCCCTTCAGGTAGAGTGTCCAGTGTCTTGAGACCAGGCTGCCTCCATTCCAAGTCATGAGAGAGGACACAGGGTAAGTATGGCAAAGTTAGATACAAAAAAGTATTGTGTGTCTACACAGATAGTGTACTTTTAGATACCAGACTAATCAAATCTTGTAAAACATGCTTGATCATCTACCAGATATCTGATACATTTCTGGAAAAAAATCAGACTTTATGAGGATGACTGTGTAATGACCTTAAATGGCTTTCAGGAAGTAATTACACAACAATAAGTGAAAGGAGGAAATATTTTTGCAGACAGGTTGTCTTGAAGTCAGACTCCTGACTGAATACAGCTCTCACCCATCAGTAGAAACTCTCTTACTGCTCTGTATGTTTCTGTAACACATTTCTCCTGTTTTCTAGTGACTTGACTATAGGACTATAAACCAGCACTTGTGACAGAAATGAAATGTAAACCACAGGTAAAAATCTCTCTGACATACAAAAAAAAAAAAAAATACACCCCACATAAAACATGGTTAAACATATATCTTTCTAACTCTTTTTATATCTTGATTTGCAAGAATAATCCTTGGACACCACAGAATAAAGAGAGCTGCATCAACACATATCGGGGTAAGAGCCTCTTTTGGAAATCTTTTCCATCTCCTGATATTCCTCCCCTCAAAGCCTTGAATCTCTGGGCTAGCCTGATAATTCAGGAGGCTGTGAGGGGAGGAACATCAGTATGGCACCAGGATGGACATTTGATAGACATTTCTGTCAGTGCTTTTGTCATTGACCCTGCTTGCAAATTATGGTTTTTAGACCCAGAAAGACAGATCACCTTCTCTCTTCACCCTTTTTTATAGAGATGTCTAATTTCATTCTCTTAGGGCTTCTCTATTAGCATTTACTTCTTCCCACCAGTTATTTCAGAACACCTTTATAAAAAAGATGGGAGGGGATTATCAAGCACTGGGAAGCAGTGAGTGCTAATTCAAACAACAGAAAACTATTGCCAAAATAATGCTTGTGAAATATGCATTCGTGGTGCACAGTGTTCTGTGCCTGAGGAATTGCATCTACTTTCTCCATTAACTGCACAGAGAGCCAAAGCCTATCAGATCTGCAATATTAATGCTGCAAATCAAAATCATTCATTAGGCCCCTAAATATCTGAGCTGCCTAACCCTGTTTTGGGCACTAGAGGAGGCAATCAGTATAAAACCACTGCCAAACTCCTTGTGTCCTGATAAACAGGGTAAAATGAAGTCATGCTGTTGCTAGATCGAACTGAAAAGTTAGCAGCGTGTTCCTGAAAGCCTTTTCTGCTTGGCACAGGAGAACTGAACACCTTTCCTGAAGAAAGGGAAAAAAAAAATATATATATATATATACTGTAATTCAGTTATACCATTGGCCTTTGTGTAAAAAGCTGTAACTATTATGCTAATCTATAGCTTAGTTATTTTCTTTTGTGGATTTCCATCACTCCATGTAATTTTTTTTCGTTGTAATTGAATGCCTTTGTTAGATATGCAGTTCCCTATACCGGGAAGGGCTTCCTGCTGAGAACAGGCCATTAGGAATAGTAATCACATCCTTTACTGGATCACAGACATTATAAGCGAATAACCAATCTATACCAAATCTAACTTCGCTGATGCCAAGGTTTCCTTGCTTCTCATCATTTATTCCCCATCTCTCCCGCTTCCTGAGGACCCCGCAGGTACGGGGGCGCGGGCAGGACCGGCGCTGGCGCGGGGAAGGGCGCACTGCGGGGCTCGGGCGCCGCCTGCTGCGGGACGGGCAGCGCGCAGGGGCCCATACGGGCACGGAGCTGAGAAAAGAACCTTCTGTGGCCTGCACAGCTTTAACTGGGCTTTTCTTTCCAGGGACAAAGCGTCAAAGCAAAGATTGAAACAACCACCAGGTTCACGAAAGAAAAAAAAAACCAAAACCGCCTCACAACTTCTTCAGCTGAGACAACTGAAGTTATTCCATGCTGGGGATGAATTTGGAGCCACTTTCATTTTGCCTGAAGCCACTGAAAAGACTCATTACAGCATCAGAAAAGATAATGCTTTTGTGCCTCAATGAAAAAGAGAGGCGCAACAGAAAACCAATTTAAACAGAAAAATATCCACCAGAAGGTAAGTTCAAACTAGCGACAAGAACAGGTGCAGTCCTTGCCTCAGGGGGACTGCACTTAGAAGAGGGTCTCCCAGGGTTGTCAGGTGTAGTTCCCATTTTTCTAGTTAGACATATCCCCCATGGAGAGAAAAATGAAACTGATTGATATTAGAATATGAGGTAGACTGGAATGGGATTTCCAGTGCTCCTACAGGCAGAAGAAAGCAGCTGATGATAAATTACTTTAAGCACCCAGATAAAGATGGAAGAGGCAACCACAGACTCATTTTAAATTAGCTGTCTGACATGCTCATAACACTTTGATCTCTGGTAAACAGGCTTGAAAACAAGCACTGCATCACTGCATCCCACTCAGAGAGACAGCATTCTGTCCCCTGGCTTCATGTTTACACTTCAGATACTCTCCTGAGAGTGGAAGAATCCCATGTGCCTTGTTCCAGTCTCCTGCCGGTGGAGAAATTTCATTCTGCCAGCAAATGTGCCTTGTATCCCTCGGCATGGAGAAACAGCTTCCACAGCTGCCTCAGAAAGAGTTGTTTGTCCTGCTCTTTAGGCTCTGAAGAGAATACTTGTTTGTCTGGCTAGCTTTTCCCAAGCCCCAAAAGATCCATTAGCAATCCTCAGGGGGTGAGCAGCAGTGGCTCTGGCTAATGATATCAGAGCTGAGGAGCAGGCTGTCCTACCTGCTGGAGAGCTCACCCAGCAAACCACTGGTGGCTACCGCAGATATTAAAGCTTTACAGCCACATCTGTTCTGCCCTCCCAGCAGCAAGCTCACGCAGCGTGGGGGTCTGGAGAGCCATGGGGGACCCACATATTAGCAGTGCAGAGGATTCAATAAAGAATATCCAAAGGATTGCTACTGTGCCATTCACCAGCATGCTCAGCCCAGCCCTCTGCACCCGCCCCAGCTTCATGGCTGCACAGCAAGGAGAGAAACCAACCACAGAAATGCAGTTGGTGCTCCAGCTGCATGCTTCTTTGTGATGCATTTAATCAAGGGACTGAATTGCTGGTTTTCAGAACTGATTGTGTTATTTGTTTCTGAAAATACATTTTAAACAATTACAAAGTGAGCTCTCGGTACGTATGAGTCTGGTTTATGCTATTTCACACAACTTCACATTTAAAAAGCCTGACAAGATAGGTAGGTGGGAGAAGGTCTAAAAACATAAACCCTGGTTTTCATTTGCAGGAAAAGAAAGTTCACAATTTCTAATGGAATTTGAGTTGTTTGTTTTAGGTGGATTTATGTCTTCTTTGCAATTCACTTTCTATGGCTATCTTAGTAAAAACTTTAATGACAGACAAAGACACAAAATAAAGATTGATTAGAAGAGTACAGAAAATGTGCCTAATGTATTTTAAAGTGTCCGTCCCTCATGTCAGTGCTGAAAAAAATACTTTAGGGCTTGGCCTGAATACCACTGAAGTCTATGGAGATCATTATGAAGGGTCTAAAACAAAGCTAAAAGGATATCATAATTCATGCTATTATTAATTTGCATCCCAGTAATACTTAGGAGCCTCATTTGTCATCAACAAACATTTTTAGAGTAAGGAATCATACACAAAAAAAAAAACCTGACCCCCATATTAATGACAAATAATCTCTGCTTGAAGTGTATGTTGAATACTCACTAAAAATTGCTTCTGAACAAGCTAGAAGGCAAACTACTCTGCAGACACTGTTTGGTGAATAATGGTGAACAATGAATAAATTCTAGAAAATTGCAAGCAGAAACACACAGCACAAACCAGATAACTTTTTCCTCATGCTTTGTTCATCCATCTCTCCTCAGCAGGTACTTTTGGGGCAAGTTGCCATGGGTGGTGTTGATTTATTTGATTAATAAATGTCCATTCACTTGCTAAGCAACCACTGGAATAAGTCTCCCTGCAATAAAATCATTTTATATGATATGGTAAAATAAATTTAATCTTTTAATGCCTCAGGCAGTAATGTCTTTTTAGAAGTCATGTTACCATCACATAATTTTAGTGTAACTAGATCCATCTTTAAATAATTTCCAAAATAAAATTAGATAGAATTATAATGGGCTACGCTTGGTAAGAGAAAAATTCTTCTCTTCCTTCCATACTAGGACAGTACCTTCAGGGCTTCAAGCATGACACAGGGCATACTCCATATCAGCTAAGTATGGCACAGAAGTCAAGCCATCAATCCAGTGCAATGGGTTGTTTTAGCATCAAAAGCACTTGCAGCACTTATTGTCCACCACTCCAAACTTTAGCAAAGTCACCTCAAAATCTTTTACTTTACAGTGTTCTTTCCATAAAAATACAGTTGTATATCACAGACTAGAGATAAAAAACACATCGACATTTTAAAACCAAAACATTTTGGAGGAGAAAGTTGTATTGAAATTAATCTGCTACACATTTTACACATACAATACAAAACTGAGTTTTTACAACAGCATATGGAAAGTATCTAAATCAGTAAGACAATGACTTTCATAAATCACTCCAGGTTCCAACTTTAAATTATGTCATGTTCCCTCTCTCATGGGATATTCACTGCATCTCATACAAACTCGTGGTTATGTGTGCACTGTATTCCTAACTTTATAGGGAATGATGTCATATCAACACATAGAGGATATGTAAAATGAAGAGTAAACACTGCTTTACATGACTCTGACCAGATGAACCCACACACTCCCCATCACTTCCCTTTGGCTTAGGGGATCCTTTTTTCCCTTTTTACATGATTTATTAAATGGATTCCTCAAAACTTTGGGGGATTCCTCTATAGATTTTATTTTTGCAGCAGCACACAGCAGGGTGCAATGTCCAAGAATAATGTGGGACAGAAATCCCATTTCCCTAATCTCAGGTACATAAAGGCCTCAGGCTCATACAAGACAAAGTACAATTGCCATGAATACAACAAAGATTTATGGGATTTTGATCAAAAGCCTGTTAAAATCCAGTTAAGACAGCTGCTTGTGACTAGACCTACCTTTCCTTCAGGTCACAGACAGGTTTACAGGACAAACTCAATTTTTAGTATCAGCCTTTTGTTTCGTCTTCAAAAGCTACAGCCATGCATATTTCTCTCCTAAAAAAATGTAAAAAGAGAGTAATGCTCCAATTTTATCTCCTGTTGTCAATAAATGTTCACATGTTCATACTGTTTGTATGGTCTCAAATTACTATCTCAAACTAACAGAATTTTGCCTAGTGATTTTAGATAATAAAAATGCAGTTTTAATATATTTATATCAAATCATCCTTTAGTGAAGTTTTAGTGAAGGCAAGATACAACAAAAGCAGAAGTTTTAAAGTGCTGGCATTGAACACACATGTATTTGAATATTACTATTTCAGAATTTTTATCGTTGAACACATAACAAGAATATAATCCTTTGACAGGATGCTGCACCTACTACTACTACAACTGCTGCTGCTACTACTTTAGTTATCTGTGAACTAACTGAACTTTTTCTGGAATAATGTCATTATATAGATAAACACACAATCCTAAAACTCAGCTAACATGAGGCTCATACTTCACTAGGAATCATATATCCATCTGTATAGTTCAGTTGAATATACTAAAATAAACATTCTTTCTCCAAATCTCTAACAAGATATTTATTAATTCATGTTGTCACTGATTTGCTTCAACATTTAAATCTGTATGGTTCAGACCTGCTTTGACTCTAGCAACCACAGATTGTTTAAAGTGGTCAGAACAAAGTGCAGTAAATTTCTACATGACCATTTTTACAAAAATGTTAGCTGTTTATTTCCAGTGACCTGGATTTTAATCCACTTTTAATTTGAAATTATTATGTAGTAGTCAGAATTTAAGGAGAAAGAAATGTGCTGTCAGTCTGCACTCTAGAGATGATCCTGGTTTTTGACCTGAGATCACAGATTCTCATAAAATAGCATTTGCCCTCCTTTTCAAATCCTGGGCAAAATGGAAAACATCAAAGCTCAGACAAAAAAAAAAATACTATGTTCAGCTTTAAGATGAAATTTGGATATACAGTATCTAGGCAAAGCACAGCCACATTGTAATAAAGGCAAATCAATAAACCACAGTGCAAGTAGCTGCAAAGAGAAAGAAAAAAATCCACAGTGCTATTTCCTAAGCAAGATATGGTATCTTTTACTTGACTGGTAGTAAAAAAAGCAGGCTCTTCGAAGGGTGACATTATCTGTCTCATACTTTCAGATCAACTTTCTAGAAGTAACCGACAGCTTCATTGGGAATTTCATGCTATCTCCCAAGAGGAGTACACAGGTGAGTGGACAAACACTATGTGCAGTTAGTGAACGTAAAACCAGTCACTTGGAAATAAGAATTCTTGTTCATGCAGGTGCATATAAATGCTGTTCTGAAGCATAGCTTTGGAATTCATGCTACAGATCTGCCTCTCTGGTTTTCGTGTGTAGAGCCAAATTGAATTCCTTGGATAACTTCCTTTGCCCTCATTAAACTGTGTCAGTTTGCACAATAAAGAATGAGGTAAGGAACAATTTTCCCCTTTTTAATTTAACATAGATTAATTTTTCTATATAATGTCACTCAAATATATAAACTGATTGAGGAGCTAAAATGTAGATGGTGGCTTTACATTGCTAAAGGGTAAATATTGATTTTTTTATTTCATTTAAATGAATGGTACTAGAAGATTATTATTTAAGACATGACAAAATAAAATTGCTCTGTTTTTCTGATGTCTGTTTCCCTTCATTGAGACTACCCACATGAGTGCTGTCAAATTTATCACTTCTTCTTGGAGTGTCTCTTTTGCATCCTTTACTGCTGATGGATGTGCCAGAAAAATTGGATGAGGGTTTTGTCCACCAGCTCCTCCACTGCAGTCACCAAGTTCCCTGAGCAACCTCACTTCCTCCCCTAAAGTGGAGAGACCAGAAAAATTCCTGGATGTAAGAACTGTAAAACCCCTTTCCAACGCCTTATTAGGAGGTCATGCCAATAATTCCATAGTCAAAAGGTAAGGGTTTACTTTCCTTTAAACCACAACCCCAACAGTGGATTGTTACATTCCTGTAATAGAGAGAAGGAAAGGCACCTTTCCATTTAAAATGTCTCTTGTCTAGACTGTACCCAGAGGATTATATTTATCACAAAATAATCAGACAAACAATTTTTTAACTCTAGAACACTGAGAAACCTGAAAGTTTTGAGCTGTGGGGATACTGTGTCAAAGTTATACTTTCTTTCTTACTTCTCTCCCCTCTTTCCTATTCAAAAGCTAAAGAATTCAGAGCTTAAAATATTCCTATGCAAACGAGCCCTCAATGGGCACAAAGTGCTATTTCAAAAAAAACCAAAAATTATTTGGATATATGTGAAATGATTGGCACAGAGTTCAAGAGCTTCCCTGGCTAAGCTGGTGAAATTACAGTCTTTGACATGCCTTACAAAAATTTTTCATATTGTTGTTAACTTTTCATTATGGAAGTAAATTATATCATACAACTAGCACCACAGCTTGTAAATCTGTCACTGATTTTTTAATTTCCCCTAAGAACCACAGATTATTCAAGTGACCAAAACCAAACATACTGAATGAAGTCTAAGAAATTAGCCCAGGTTCTATAGTTTTTTGACAAACTTAGGCAGGACAGTTACCACTTTTTTAGTATTGTTGAGCAGTGGGTGTGATCAAAAGGATCTGTACCCATAGACACAAAGGACAATTTTCAGACAATCATTGTTCATTGTCGCAAATAAAATAAAATAAAGAAGAAAACCCCAAAAACCCTAACAAACCAATTTTGTTTAAAGACAATAACCCAAAACTATCAGGAGAAAAAGCTGGAGACTTAAAATGCCCTCACATAGTCCATTATCTCTCTTAAAATAAATGTGAAACACAAAATATCACATTGCACATTAAAAAAAAAATAACCTAATTGACCTTGTACTTCTATACTACCTCAGAACATTGATAAGCATCCTCATAAACCAGCCCTCATCAGCAGCATCTGGCAAGTTTTACAGAGTTCTGTAATAAAAAAAAAAAAAAAAGAAAGGTTGAGCAATTTATTTGACACTTAAAAATAAATCTCATTCATTCAGGGATTGACAGCAGAATTTTTAGGCCAAAGAATTTTGCCAGCAGAGATATACAAGATAAATACTGGCAAATCAGATTTCTAATGAACTTTTAGTCCTGATTTTCATTATAGAGAAATTACCACTTTTAAAAACCACATTTAAAATCCTTGAGTATCACACAATCAAAAAGGGTTTCTTCAATGAATGGCTGTTTTATGTACACCAGATGAAATACATTTTAACCTTTTAAGCCCAGGTTTTGACAATAAGTTAAAACTCTCACTCGTTAGGCATGAAACATGCTCACTGAACTTGCAGAGTCTTGATAGCCTGCTAAGAGAACGGTCAACCTCACCTGAATTTCCGATGCAATTAAGGTCTTGCTACATCTAGAATTGCAAAGTTTTCAGTCATTTTTGTCATTTTAGTGTCAAAGTGGCATTTTAGTAAAAATAATGTCATTTCTTAACAAAAATAATTAGGTAAAACAGAATTAAGGCTGAGAATACATTGTTCTTTAAAATATACATCTCTTACATGTAAAAAAAAATCTGGAAATATGTAGTTAAGCTCCTTATCTCTCATTCTGTAACTTCACTGTGTTTCAAACTCTTTATGCCAACTCTCTACCCCAGGTTCTGACATCCACACTGGACAGCAGATTACCCTCCTTTGGTGCCTTCAAACTTTGAAGGGAGCATGATGTGTGGAGCCAGGCTGCTCTAGTGGAAGTAGTATGGATGAGACAGACTAAACTTCGACATTGGACTCACTTTGAAGATGCAGGTTTCTACTTAACTTCCTTAACTGCAAGCAGCATAAACCATTTTCAAAGAGATAAAAAGTAAATCTCTGCTTAAACTGCTTAGATATCTTCAACTACATGCCAAGAGATTTAAGAGCCAAGAAGAAAACGCATGCCAGAGTTAAACAGAAATTAAGCTGGCTACATAACTTGTGTAGTTTTTGCATTTTTCTCTCACTGTCTTTGCCGCTGATTGCTACCATTTGGTTTCAGCTGCCTTGGGCAGTGCTCTATTCATCCAAATCAATTCTCTTGGTGGCCAAAATTCTTCTGTACTGCCCCCCCCCCCTCCCCCAGTCTGTTTTGAGAGATCCAATGCATTCAGATCACCATCTGCACTTTTTACAGCTACCCAAACTAGAACAAACCTCTGGATATTTTGAGATTCACTCATCACCATGTTATTAATTCTCACACACTCAGTGTTACCAGTATAACTGAAACAGCTTTGTTACCTATTGTTACGTGTACCCATGAAATACGACATAAAGTAAACTGCAGAGAATACAGCTGCACTCACTTTAGTTCTAGGGGTCTAAACAGTTTTGTCAGATTTGATGAACTCTAATTCCATTGAAATACACTTCCTCTTGTTCATGGTCAGAAACCTTGCCCATGCATTTTTTAACACACTGCATTAGGGGACAGAAGGTGGATGACAGCTTTATCTGTAAACTGCCTGTCTGTGCCAAGAGCTGAACAATGGTCCATACCACATGGCAAACAGCAGTTTGATGGAAACAGGGTGACTTTCTAGCCTAGTGGTAACATAACATTTACCTCAGATTCCTCAGTTGTAAGTATTAAATTTTAAAAAAGTGCAACAATCTTTCCATTTTCCACTATTTTGCCATGCTGAGACGTGTGACACTACATAGCTTCAGCAAGGAATGTTACACATATAAACACAAAGCTAAATGTGATGGGTAAGTAGGACAACTTCCTGAAATGTGGTTGTAGTCAGGTGGGGTTTGATCTCTTTCTCCAAACAGCAGCTGAACAGAACCAGAGAACAGAGTGTCAAGCTACATCAAGGGAAATATAGGTTGGATATTAGGAAAAAGTTTTCACAGAAAAAATTATTTTGGAATGGTCTGCCTGGGGCGGTGGTGGAGTCACCATCCCTGGATGTGTTTTAAAAAAGATTGGATGTGGCACTCGGTGCCATGGTTTAGTTGAGGTTTAAGGGCATGGGTTGGACTTGATGATCTCTGAAGAGTCCTCCAACCTAGTCATTCTGTGAATTCTGTGGATTCTGTGACATGGATCACAGGGAAGCCTATGGGCATGAGGAAAGCCCAGCTGAATAGTCAAATTAGTTTTGTCTCAAAACCAGAACAAGATCCCATATGGGTGTATAGCAATTTATTAACTCACTAAGTCGAGCATGTCACCTTAAAGCATGGTAGGTGGGTCAGCACCCAAAAAACATTAAAATTGTCCTCTCATCAGCTTCTCTCTTGCCTGTGGGGGCAAGGTGCACCTGGGAGCAGCAGGGAGGGAGTTTGCGCTATTCCCTGCTGCCAATGGGGCAGTTTGTGGCAGGATGGGGGCAGCGAGGCTGGGAGCCACACAGACATGCCTAGGTCTGAGAACACCCATCAGCAAGTGCATGGCATTGACCTGAAGAGCACTTCAGAAGAAAACCAGCAATTTAGAGAGGGAAGGGAGGAAGTTGTTTTGAGACAGTTTTCTGTGTGTTTGGTGGGTTGATGTTCATTTACTTGTTTGAAAGTGACATTTCATATATAGAAAGTAATTATTTAATACACCTGTGTGAAGTTAAAAGGTCTAAATATGGCAACTTCTTAGTGTCAGCATCAATTTATTCTGACCAAGAATTATATAAATCCATTTTTATTAAAACTGTAGTAACCTGAGCTACAGAATTCCTCTTTATTTTCCTGTGATCTTATTCCACTTGCTGGATCATTTAAAATGTTACCAGTCTGGAGTTTTTTACTTCCTATTTCTAACCAAGATGATAAAATTAACCATTAGTCAAAGAGACTATTTTTGCAGTAAGCAAAGGCAAAAGGCTCTGAAGATCTAAAAAAATGTAATAAAAATTAAGATAGACATGTCTATATCATCTAAATTTGACATATTTTTCTTTGCTAGCTTATTGGCTCAGACATGGAGGCTATTGTTAAAGAAAGTGGAAGCAGTTTGGAAGAAAGGATGTCATAACTGCAAACACAGAAACTCGTTTCAGTTCTCACTGAATTCTTTAGTGATTGGTTTGATCTTGAGGTGTTGCATGCACAGTAAAAGTGGACTGAAAGCAACTGAGACTGGTTGAGACCTAAAAAAGTTAGGAGATTCTAAAAACTGGACCCTAAAAACAAACAACTAGGAAACTGAACTTCATTGTGAAAGGAACACAGTGCAATTCTCATAACTTCACTTTAACTTTACAAAGATTTCACAAATGCTCCCTTTCATTTTTTAAGCAATATTAAATATGCAATTAATTAAAACCGCCATTTGGAGGTGCTGATAATAATAACAATAATAATAAAGCTTACCCTCATTTTCTCTTGCACCTCAAAACTAAAATAAAATACTACATTAGCCTCTTCCTGAACTCTGTGGCTGGTGAAAGTAGCCAGGACATGTCTCTAAAATTTTATTCCTTACAACTGGTGCACCAATAGTACTTTTATGGTTGTAATAAATTGTTTTGCCTGAGACAGTTTTAATAAGGATAGATCTCCTTCCAATTTTATTGTGGCTAGCATAAAGAAAAAGTCTTTCATTCTATAAAAAATTGGGTTTTTTACAATTAAGAAACTTAAGACTCCATAACAAAGTGAAGATATATTCCTTCACATATTCGCAAAACAAATATTTTGGAAGAATATCCAGATAAAACTGGAAACACATATCTTTTTCAAGGTTATTTATAGATACAAATGAATATGCTCCATTTGAATTACTTATGCATTCTGTATGATCTGTGTCTAATTTAAAACATAAAATCACTAGCATTCAAACTCAGCTCTTTTCCATTCCCCTGAATGCAGTTACCCTGCTCAACAAATCAGAAACTGAGCAGGAGCAACTGTGACTTACTAGTGATATCTAAAAGATACCTGGCAGAAAGTTTAAAAAAACATTCCAAACCATACTCATTGTCAGAGATAGATGCAGGAATTCACTCACTCTTCATTGTTTCAGAATGCTGTAGTTCATTCTAAGCCTTCTTCACCCAGAGATTTCCCTTCTCCACCTTTCTGGAAAAAAACACTCTTTAGCACCAATAGTTTTTTCCCCACTATGTAGTAACATTTAAAAAGAAGAAAACAAAAATCCTTCTAAATATATTTTCCTTTCACAAAAAAAAAAAAAAAAAAAAAAAAAGTGAAAAACTCTTTCCCATTTTTATTTCTTCAGTGTGCTTGCAGTCTGTAATAGAAATTAGATGGACTTGATTGTCTGAAACTTAAAATACAATGGAAACTTGCAAACTCTTAGCAAGGCATTCAGAATCACTTTGGGAAACCAAAAGCCTTTACATTCAGCACCTCCAAAGTAAAACCAGTAAGACAAGACAGTGCAACTGGAACTAATCTGGCACATCATGATGGGTCTTTTTAAAGTTCAACCCTTCCATTAAAATTCTGAGCTGCAAATTATTCAGGAGGATGGATGCAAAGAGTTTTTCCATGACTGGATTGCAACAACCTGACAAAGATTGCATGGTAGCTGCATAATCAATAATTATCTGCAATATAATCATACAGAAACAGTAAGTCTATCAGTGTTGTAAAACACATAACAGACTCACTCACTGGAGGAAAAAAATAATTTTTGGCATTTGAATTTGGTTTTTATGTTCAGTTTACAAGGATACTACTTTTTATTTATATACAGATATCACCAGAACAGACATTTAAAAAACAGATGGCCACAAAGAACACCATATAATAATAAAAACACAGTGCTTAGAGCAACTGCAAACAAAGGCAATGCTTCTTTAATAACTTTATGTGGGATCTGAACAAAGTAAAGTCACAGTGCTGCCACTATTAACATATCTACTGCAAACAGATTGACTACCAGCAGCAAAAAATTGCCAGAACAGAGGCTTTTCTTTTTCCTACCATTCATAGTTGGAATTTTGTTTCACTCTCAGAAAATGGCTCATGGCACCTTTTTGTCTTTGCATTAAACTAAGGACCTACACTATCTCATCTTCTAAAACCATGCCCTTTTTTGCACAAACAAAAAACTGTATAACATGGACACTGTAGCCAGGAGTGGTAAAGCAACTTTTGGGAGGTCCAAACTGTCTAAGGAATGGGACAAGCAAAGCACATCATTGCTCCATTGCAGAAGGAGGCCTGTTTGTCTCATCTCTGGCATGTCAGTCTCTATAGTTTTTATTTTATCCATGTTTCTATCTTTTGCCCAATTCTGTATGAGCACAGGTCCAAGCACTCAATGTTTTATGGCAGACCCAATTCCAGCCAGACCTAATGAAGGCACATGTGGAGAAGGCATTCAGCTGCCTTGTCTTTCTCACCTTTCTTTTCCCTATCTCTCTCTTAAAGTTCTATTCTTGCCACATTAATCTCTTCTTCCTGGGCTGCACATTACATCTGCTGTGCTGTCCTTAGCTGAAGAACATTCTATTTTCAGCAGCTTCCATCAGGCCAAACCTCAGCTGAGTACAGACACAAAAGAAATTGGAAAGTGCAATTGGTTGTGCAATTCACAACCAAGAGTGTGGATCCAAAAGAATAGTTTTCTCGTAGTATAAGGCTAGAAAATAAAGAGGGAGCAAACATTCCAATGAGATGATAAGGATGAGAGAAAGGACCTGGCAGGGGAAAACATGAGAAAACATCCCAAATCTACTAATACCTGATCTTATTTCTCTGTAATAATGGGCAAATTTGCCAAGGGTAGTAACAAGCTTTTAGTAACTATTCAGACATTGTTGGGCAATTGAAAACTTAGTATCTGGTTGGATTAAATGGGGGTGGGGGTTGGGGTGGTGTGAGCTCTCAGTTAAATTTTGACACTTTAACTTAATAAAAAATAAGACATATTCATTTAGAAAATTATAAAACAAGCAATTTAACCATGAAGAAAATCAAAATACTATGTTTTGGGAGTATTTACTAATATTTCCAAATATTTTTCACTATTTATGAAGTCATAAGAAATTAAAACAGGAAATTAGAAGCAAGAAAGCAAAACCAAATATCTTCAATTGAGACTTGAAAGCAAAGCGTATACGAGAAGAAAAAAAGAGTTGCTAATATTCTATCAAAATAGTATTACATGTGAAGCTATTGAACCAGCATATCATAACTGGGGCTTTTGGAAGCTGAGTTATAAGCATAAACTGTAAAGGATATTTTTGTGCCATGGGCAAAGAACAAAATAAACATTGAAGTCTTTAAAAGCTGAATGCAATGAAACCATCATCAGATTAGACTGTTGCCTTTTAATCATCCACTACTTCAGAAATCAAGGATAATGTGAAGCAATATTTAAGAATTAAAAAGAAAAAAATATTTCTAATGAGTCCTTCAAGATATGGTGAAATTATATATACATATTTTTAATTAATCTTGGAATTTTGATAAGTGCAAAAAAAATCCCTGAAGACTTAATTCACTATGTAGTATAAAGAAGACAAAATATGAGTAGGCCAGATATCTTGAGAGGACTCCAGGGCATTAAACTTATGTGGATTAACTTAATATAGATCTAACAGGAGTCCTCTGCCTTTTCTAATTTTCATATCCAAACATATTTTATAATGACTGTCAGAATCCTAGATAGTGAATCTAAGACCCTAAAAAAGTGGGTTTTTTTCTTCTTTGTCCCTCTTTGCAGGCTGTCTTAATAAATTTGACAGCTTAATAAATAGTTGACAGCTACTGAACTTACAAAGGTAACAAATGCCTGTTGATAGTGTTTGAGAAAGGAATACTCTTAACAAAAACACAAAGAATTCTTTCTTATTCCAGAAAATGTAACTGCTTAGATGAAACAGGGCAGAATTTTATGACATCTCTGATTTCATTCTACATCACATTCAGTTTAAATTTTGAGCAAGAGAAAGACTTAAAAGCAAAGTATTAGTGTCAGTATTAGAAAAAATATCAAACTGCATTACCCATGTGGGGTTCTGCAGTATTAAATGCCACTCAAATAAGCCTTGTCTACACACTCCAGATGTGCTTACTGGTGATGACAATAGGTAGAGTAAAATACAACAGTTACAAGGATGACAGGCTTTCTAGACAAACAATCCTGAATTTCCTAGTAACCTGCCTCTTTTCAGATTACATTAATTTCTTTTATGGGAAATATGTAGTAATGCATTTTGGACTATGACATGCAGGCCATACCTACAAAACAGGGACCAAAAATCAGGAAAAAAAATGAACTTCTCAAAGCCATGCTGTGACTAAAGAAACTGCCATGCCTTTCAGATGTATTAGGAAGGGAATGCAGAGGAGAGACAAGACAGGATCTCAGCTCTGCATGGAACAAAGCACAAGGGAGCACCTCATCCTCTTTTGCTATCCAAGTTTTCTCTACATTTTTTTTAATTGTTCATAAAGGCATAAGTAAAGCTGAAAGCAGCTTTTTTTCTTTCCTAGTCTGAAGTGGAATACAACTAAGAGACAAATCAACATTTTTGGCCAATTTTAACACATAATACACTACTTCCAGCCACTGTTCTCCGAGATCTCGCTCCATCCTACTCTAAGCTTTTTTCAGTGTGAGTTTGAAAGCTGCTGACCATGTGAATGACTTACTGACCTTCAGTCATGTCCATCCCTGCCACTGATGAAGGATGTTTATGTTCAAGTTTTGCAAAACATTGTGGACAGCTTATCTATATACTGATGTATAGGCACACAATTACATATATTTGTGTAATAACAGAAAGTGCCAGATGGCAATGCTGAACAATGTCCATCAAACTTTGCTCAGGAATGAAAAGTTCCTGTTCTAATCCATGTTAAGATACCTAATTAAAAGATTAAATTTCAAGTCCCTGGAGTAAAAGCAGATTAACTTAAAATTAACTATTTTAATCAGATGCCTGTATCTGTAATAGAAGTTTTTAGTTTAGAAAAGACCTTTAAGGTCATCAAGTCCAACTGTAAAACTTACCCTGCCAAATCCACCACTAAACCATCTCCCTAAGTGCCACATTGATGCATCTTTTAAACACTTCCAGAAATGGTGACTCCACCACATCCCTGAGCAGCCTCTTCCAATGCTTGACCACCCTTTCAGTGGAGAAATTTTTCCTAATCTTCAATCTAAACCTTCCCTGGAGCCATTTCCACTTGTCCTATCACTTGTTACCTGGGAAAACAAACCAAACCCCACCTGGCTACAGCCCCCTTTCAGGCAGTTGTAGGGGTGATAAGATCACCTCTGAGCCTTCTGTTCTCCAGGCTGAATAACCCCATCTCCCTCAGCCGCTCTTCATAGGATTTGTGCTCCAGACCCTGCCCCAGCTCTGTTGCCCTTCTCTGGACACACTCCAGCACCTCACTGTCTTTGTTGAAGTGAGAGAACCAGAGCTGGGCACAGCCCTTGAGGTGTGGCCTCACCAGTGCTCATGTATTGTGTGACACCACAGACACAACTACACTTAGAAGATCCCTTCTGCTTTCCACCATTTGCTTCCATTTTCACAGGTAGTCTAGAATATGAACCAGGATAATAATTCACAGTGATAATTTCTCATGCATCGTGCTGAAAGTAGCTGGATGGAAGGGGACCAATCACATTACCTCTGCCCTTCATGCAAAAGACTAATAAAGGAAGAAAATCACTTACATTACTGTGCCAAATATTATTTTATAATTTTCTACAAAGGAAAATATAAGAGAACAAATGCATATGCTAGCTAAACAATGCATGATCTCATTTGCAGTGCATTAGGAAAAATATGTCCAGCAGCATATTGTTTGGACATATGGGTCACATTGACTTTTTGACTGCTTATCAACAAATGACAAACATAGGCCTGGAGAGTAACATTTGCTTCTTTCATTCCCCAGCTAATGAAAAGCATTCCCTGTAGGTACTTAAAACATAAGAATCTTAAGGAATACTAAAAGCTTCTCCTACTGCAGGACCTGCTTTTAAAATTTATTTTGTAATCTAAATGTCTTGATATCTGCATTCAGAAAGCAAAGAAAATATGAGTAGAGGTCTCATTTCTGATTAAACATATACGAACTAAAGAACATCCTAATAAAGGAATTTGTCTGAGGTTTAAAGACATTCCTGTTTTCTAGATTATTTTTTTAATCTCCAGATTTACCTGCACAAAATAGAAAATGTTAGCAGTTTGCAGCTTCTATGCATTGTTTGGCATAATTTTTTTCAACCTATGGTCTGAGTTGTGATATGATGTCAGTGCATTCAAACAGGATTCGTGGGAATCCTGGCAATTTTTCAGTTTCTCTAATGCTCCCTTTTGAACCTCTTACCTTTTAACTTCATACTCTGTGAACAGAAATACATAAGTATAATTCTGGTAGTCTTCCAAAGAATAAAATATATTAATATCTTTCTGATGGTCTTCCAAAGTATATACCCAGTGCTTTTGGCATGTGGCAGATTGCAAATTTAATCAAATGAAAGGGAGATATGGTGGGTGTTTTTTTTATTACTGCCTGGATAAAGATAAAGAAGTGACAGGAATCCACTTCTTAATTTTATATATGTTTCTTCTTCTCATCAGTTCAGTTTCGGATGTTTAAGGAGAATTATTATTCTTTTCGCCATGCCATCATTTATAGAACAGCTCATTTATGACAGTTTTCCACATATTATATTGCACCATGTTGGTAATAAATAACTTATTGTAATAAATATTTATTGTAATAACTTTGTTACAACTAAGAACTTCATGGTGATACAGCAATAAGACTTCCTTCATTAAAGTACAGACCTTTACTACTCCAGCTAATGCAGAATCTCAGGCAGTATGTGACAGATACACAGTTGTATCCAAGCCCAGCTATAATTTCCTGTTGTTCAATGGAATTTCAGTCTCAAGTATCAGTAATGTTGTGCCTTTATAAACATAATAAATTAGATTTCATTTTTCATATAAAGTAAGAAAGTTTTGTTTGTTTTCTTAACATTAAAAATAATATTCCAAGGCTGTCTCAGGGCATTTAGTAAGGACCTAAGCAATCCAATTTGGACCTTTACTGAAGGAAGATCCTGTACTTCGTTTAGATTAATTTGCATTTTCTTTCCAACTGACCTTAGTCAAATTAAAGTTTCAAACGTTTTATTCCTCAGATCTTGTCTAAATTTTCTAAGAATCTGTAGAAAGCTAGTCTTACATTAACAGGGCATACCTGGCTGGACATGAAAGCAGGAGGGAGGAAAAAAATCAGCAAAAACAGCACTGCAGATTTGCATTAAGAAATTTATATCTGCCTTCTTCATGTGGTTTCCATTCAGCACTAAAACATAACTCTGTATGGAAAAAAAGAGGTTTGTCAAAAAGTTTTGCTGTTGCTAAATAAGGTCTAATTTGCATCTGCTGACAAAAGGTTTTATTAGCATAACACTAGAAAGCCAATGAAATCAACATCAGCAAAATAGCAATCTGTCCAGACAACTTTATTTTTGTTAATGACAAACAGAAAGAACTGCATGATTATTGTCAAACAAGCTCTGGGGTTGATTCAACTCTGTCTGATGTCTACTAAATTTCAGTATTTGACTTCAGGAAGAGTGTTATTAGGATCCAAGTGTGTTGCATTGGCAAATATTATAATTATTAAAAACTCTATCAGATTAGTTGGCTGTGACCTACATTTGGTAAACCCATTTTGTACTTAATTCCATTCTTCACTTACCTTCAAATTATCCTTTCCTTTGGAATGCTGGATTGGGTTTGCATGGCAAGGGGTAGAGAGAGATACAGGAGTTCAGGGGTGGCTTCTGTGAGAAGATGCCAGAATCATCCCCCCATGTCTGACAGAGCCACCAACAGCAGGCTCCAAGACAAACCCACTGCTGGCAAGGCTGAGCCATGCCAGTGATGGTGGCAGCAGTTCTGAGATAAGATGTTGAAGAACAAGGAAACAAAAGCTATTGCACAGAATTATTGCAGCCAGAGAAGAGAGGAGTGAGGCCATGTGAGAGGAACGGCCCTGAAGACACCAAGGTCAGTGCAGAAGGAGCAGCAGGAGGTGCTGGAGCTGGGATTCCTCTGCAGCCCATGGTACAGATTATGATGAGGCAGCAGTGTCCCTGAAGCCCCTGGAGGTCCATGGGGGAGCAGAGATCCACAGACAGTATGCCGGGGACAAACGTGCTCTGGTAGAGTGTGAGAACAGGCACGTGGGGTCACATCAACAGCCCATTGAGCCCCAGTCTCCAAAAGTGGTCAGACACAGGACAGGGAAACAGTGCAAGAGCCCAGCAAAGCAGCCTGGAACACTGCTCCACAGCATGCTTTCAGCGGTTCCTCAGCTTCAGAGACTTCTTAGCTGCATTTTCATGAGTTACATTATGGTTTACAGCAAATAACGAAGACTCACTGGCCCTGTTGACTTATACAAGTAATCTGCCCGATGGTTATGCTGAGAAAAAATTTGTCCTGTATAAATTCCATGGTACAGACACCACAAGCCTGGATTTTATGCTGTTTCTTCCATTATAAGAGAGTAAGGCTTGTCCTCAGGCATATAAATTCCAATTTGAATGACATTCTAAGGAAGGCTCTATCACTGCAATCAGAAGTTTTCAAAGGAGCAAAGAAACATAAAAAACGCAACCACACAAAGTATCACGAACAATGAGAATGCTATATATCTCAATTTTACACTTAATATTTGAAACCACCAAAAAATATGAAATATTATACTGATTTGGGAAATATTCTGAATATTAAAAATGGAGATATAATTTACAAACAATCATTTGTAAATAACAAAATAAATATGAAAGGGGAATGGTAGGTAACTCAGTACATTTGTATAAGAAATAACTTATAACACCAATGGTCAACTGGAAGAAGGATTTATCAAATAGAGTTAATGTTATTGTGTAAGTATATTGCAACAGTGCCTGGAAGACCCAATGCCCTAATGTATTAGGAGTTGTGGAAAAATAAAATAAAATGAAACAAAGCAAAACAAACAGCTTGAGCTTGGTCTCCAAAGACTTCTTTCTCTGAGAGCAAAGGAGGAAAGCATGACATAAACTTACATCATGTCAAGGACCAAATAGGTGGTCCTCTGCTGTTATGTAAAAAGTCACAGCTGTTAACAATATGCTCTCATACTGTGCCCTTTACAGTTAGACTACTGGAAAAATATAATTAAATGGGAGGGAAATTTAAATATTACAATTACAAATAAATCCATAATAATTAAAATAGTAAAAGTCGGGCCTGATTAAAAGGCCTTTTCAATTATTGACAGTGAAAACATCGAAAATGGAACTGGAAGAAATATTAGCATTATATTTCAAAGGCAGAGAGAATGTAATTATAAGTAATTAACATGAATGTAATGTCACCTACCCTAAAGGGTAAATAACTACAGCATTAGCACATCATAAAGTGATTACATTTTTTTTCCTTGTGCAACAACATCAACTTCTTCATGTCCAAGAGTAGGAAATTATAATCATGGTACCAGATAAGTAACATTTCCTCATATGATTTCATCATTGGAATAAAGAAGAAAACATCAAAATATCACAGAATCTGCCTCAATCCACAGAACATCAAGTAGAACTTATATTAATAGAAATTTGCATTTTTCAAACCTGCTATAGATTCCTTTCACTGTGCCTATATGTATTAAAGCAGGTATCAAGAAGCTTTGCTTAGCTGTCTGTTTTACAAACGACATAGAATTATTTAATGCCTAAACAGTTTTAACTCACTTTGAAAAGAGCTATTTTGCTTTTGGAATTTTGTTCATCATAGACTTAGATGCTGGTTTAAAGAGGGATTTTTTTTTTTTTTTTTTTTTTTTGAGTTTTACTGTTATTGCTGTAGTTTTCACCCCTTTTAAGCCAGGTCCTACTTTTTTTCTGCCAGAATGTGCAATTATTTAAAAAGTATAAGAGCCTGACTTAAATTTGCATCCTCAGTACTGACTTCCCAATGGGAGATCACAATTAAGACACCGGAGGATAATTAAACCAACAACATTGCAGCAAGTGCTTGCTTATTTTTTTATTTGTCAGAATGTATATAACACAGCTTTCCTCTCTGCCAGGAGCCCTTAAAGCTCTGGAAAACTGGAAACTCCTGCTTCAGCTGATTGTTTGGCAAAATGTTTTTGTAATACATCTGAGTGCAGTTCTTTTGACTGCAGATAAAGATTATTTTTACAATTTTTTAAAACACGAACCACTGACAGATTTTTTTTAAAGTACAGTTTACTGTTGGCTAGTTGAGTGTCTTTATGCAAAGGCCAGTCCAACAAAAAGAGCCCAGTTTATTCCAACAGTTTGGATTGGGATTGTGTGAAAATAAAAGATGATTATTTGCTGACTTGCCAGTGATACAAAAAACTTCAGTGAGGTCCACACTCTGATATAATCTTTCATTAATATAATGAACTATCCAACCAAAGTTGCCATTCTGATGCAAGCATGTTATTAAAAGGAAAACCTGCTAGAAACAACTTTTAAGTCAACATCAAAAATTAGGGGAGTAGATTTTTTAGTGTTGAGTTTTAACACAAAAGATGTCCTATCCTCTGGTCTTCAATAAGAGGAGTTTCAGTGGAAATTTTGTCTGAAAAAGCAGGATTGTAATTATTACTGCTCTTAGGATCCATAACAAGTTAAAAA
Organism: Taeniopygia guttata; assembly: GCF_048771995.1. Taxonomy (NCBI): domain Eukaryota; kingdom Metazoa; phylum Chordata; class Aves; order Passeriformes; family Estrildidae; genus Taeniopygia; species Taeniopygia guttata. The sequence continues at coordinate 46,958,035 of NC_133028.1, read as the reverse complement.
CTAGTGGGGATTATCTGCCTTATCTCAAACACTGACAAGACTATCGATGGCTTTCTGAGGCCATGGATAGCCTCAGAAAGCCATCAAATTTCTGAAGAGCACTTCAGTATCTGATGAACTTTCTGATCCTTTAATCTACTCTTCATGCCCTTAATTAATACTCTGAAGTAATAATTATTAGGCCAACCAATTAGAAAGCAAAAATTATCTGGGATTAATTTTGACCTTCAACTGCTTGCTATGCATCATCAGTAAATTACTTTTTTTCCTCTTTTTCTCACTCATTCAGTTCAACCATTGAGAAATGTTAAGAACCACTTACTACTCTTAAATGTGTTTGTATGGCAGAATTTTATTTTTTCACTGGTCATCCACATTGCATTATTATACAGTTTTGGAGATGACTCGGAATTTCCACAATGTTGTTTATGATTTTCTCTGCTTAAACATGAGTCCCATATTCCAACAGGAGTCATTGAAGATTAGGAACAGATATGACTACTTTACACTTGATAATCTTAGAAATGTAATTAAATAGTGTCTAGAAAAGTTTAAAATTATCCATTGAGGAGTCAGAAATAGTACAGTCATTTATTCTCTGTATCAATTTTGACAGAGATGCCTTTTAATTCAACTCCATAAAGACATGATTATTTGTATTATACCATTCACTAACAGCTACAGGAAAGTGGCATTGGGCTTACAATAAAACTTAACATTTAAATTTAAATAGAAATTAAAATATTCCTTCTAGAGAAAAGATAAACAGGTAAATAATGCAAGGCTAGGCACAATGAAACCAGAAGTAGTTAGAAGCCTATGAAGGGGTGGATTCACCAAAAAGGCAGAATCAATAGCTGTGGTAGAACAGAGAAGCATGAGGTCTCCAGGCTGTGGAAAAGCTGCAACCCTTTCAGCTGGACACCTCTAAACATCAGGTCACAGCTCCAGATCGCACAGGAAGGAGGCAGCGAAACCAACACTTGAGGTGCACCAGTGGCACCATCGTTCTGCCAAGATACAGTCTAGCTCTTAACAATAAGAGAGACCATCTTTTGGAGGGTGAATTTACTAGAAATAAATATTAAATATTTACTATTTAACTACTTTACTAGTAAGTTTTTACTAGAAATAAATATTTAGAATAAGAGCAGTGTACTAAAAACACTGAGACAAGAAGCATGAGTGCTAGGACACTGGTGCAGTTTCCCCCCTCCCCTTGCAGCAGTCATAATTGCAGTCAAAAAGTTTGGGGGTCTTTTGTTTTGGGACTTCAGTTTAGCTGGGTGGAGTGGAGGTTGAAGGGATGGGTGTGAGTTGTTAATTTGTTTTTTAACTAATGCATCTGATGCAGAAGACTTCAAGCATTAAAAAGTACAAGAATTCAGTTCCAGACTTCATATTTCCTATGCCAAAAAAAAAAAAAAATTCTACTAATAATCAGTGAATAACCACATCAAGCAAATACATAACTGTAGATTACTCCAAGTTTTAAGACCGTCTCAAGTTTGTTAAAAACCAAATTAGTACTATCAATGGTGTTTTCTCAATTTTTTTTTTTTTATGTGAATACTTTCTGGGTTCCACCCAACATGAGGATCTGGCAAAGATGTTGAAATGAAGCCAGAAGGACACTTTAATGCTCTTTCCAGCTCCCATTGAGCTTCTGGCATGCAACTTGCTCAGCTGCCTCGGGATGAGAAGAAGAAAGTGGCAGTGAAAAAAGTACAGGCATGACAGCAGTTGGTCAAAGACAGCTCAACGAGGAGACCATTTATGACATTCAAAGCAACAGACAGAAGTGGAAAAGTGCATCCTAATCTGGAACAGTCATGCTAGATGTGATCATTCTGATTTTACCTATTGTTCTATAACATGAACCTGCACAAGACCTAAGCTTTTGGCTGTTCTGTGAAGTGAATGTGTCCATAACTGACATTTTGAAGACGCGTTAGCAAAGGCACATCTTGGATATATTCATAAAGCTGAATCTGCGTGGTACTGAGTGTGTTAGCAGCCCTTGAGTTCATTGTCAGTCAAAAATCTCCAGTGCTGCTTTGGAGCAGATGCAAGAGGGGCAGAGAATTTGGTTGAAAACTGGTAGTAATTTTTTTAAAACACGACACAGCTGCTATGTAACAGCTCATTAGTGGCTTCTAACTGCTCCAAGGAAAGTTGGCAGATATTTATTTAGAATGAACACATAAGGGAACAATAGAATCATAAAAAAAGGCTAAGAGAAAAATAAAATAATAAAACAACATGCATACAGTTGTTCAACACAGTTGGGCTCTGGCACAAAATACACTTAATGTTCCCTTTCCTGTAAAAATAAGAATACAGGTGAAAGGAGTTATCTCTCAAGTACAGTGAGCTTATAGTGGAAAAGAAGTAGCAAAATATTCATTCCCTCTTGACTTACAAGTTCAAGAATCTAGAAACTCAACTGTCCAACAACATAAGTAAATCATTCTCAAATCCAAGCTCCCTCTTCTGCCCACGGATCCAGATAGTAGTTTAATATCCTTTCTTTTTCTCCATGGGAACCATACCATGCCCTCTTGCAAGCTCTTCTTTACAGAGAAGCTCATAACAAGACAAACTGGATTTATGCCTAAATCTTGTATGATAGACAAGATTATTATTTTCTTTTATTTTTTCTACATTTCATTGTTCCTCTAAGAAATTAGGTGGACATCATGAAGAGGGGTGTAAAAGACTGTGCTTGGCAGGCACAAGGCAAGATTAGTGGAAGAAAGCCAGAGGGATTACAAGATGCAACAGGCCAAAGAGTTGCAGCACAAAACTTCATATAAGGGACAGAGACACTGAATTGACAATAGTAGAGACAAGCTTGTAAAAACAGAACAGACAGAAGGACTAAGAGGGAGTGGGAGCAGGGGAAACCTTTAAACCTGTCATGCCTTTTCTTACCAACCATATTTCATTTACTCAGAAAGTTATTTACTCTATTTTTATTAGTTGGGTTTTTTGTATTTTATTGTAGTAACACCCTGCCTTGGTCTTAAAAGCAAGTGAGTCCATTTTATGGCTTTTATAGGAGGTCTAAGGCAATCTTTGGTCACAAAGTGTTTTCTTACAGTTTGCAAGGATAACTTCCTTAAGTGTGAGAAAGGCTATAATGAGAAAACAATCAAGAAAATGTTATTTTTCCTAGGTTTTTTCTGAAGTTAGTTTTTTCGCATCTTTTTTCCCTTTTTTCCCATCTGCAGATATAAATTAATGAAGAGATGGTAACTCCCATTGAACAGATGTTCCCTACAGCTGAGGAAGATGAAGAAGTACAAAGTAAATAACTTAGTTGAATTAGAGATTGGGGGAAGAGTTCATCTGATTTTTTTTCCAATACATGTCTCTCAAAATGTCCAGATTTTCTTCCATGTTGAATTTTAACACTGCAACACACAATTCACATCACAGTCATAAGATTTTTTTTTAAATAAACCCTTTTGTTCTTCCCTTTATTCCCCAGGGTTCATAGAATAATTCAGAAAGGACCTCTGAAGTTCATCTGACTCCCTGTTCACAGCAGATTACTCAGAACCATATCCAGGTGAATTTTTAATATCCCTAAGGATTGATATTTCACCTCCTCTCTGAGCAACTAGTTTAAATATTTGACTACCCCTTGCTGTCAATATGATTTTTTCTAATACCTAGTACCTAATACCTTCATTTATTGCCACTCCTGTCTGCTGCCTCTCAGTTCTTGCTATGTAGCTGTTTGTCTTCTCTAAAGCCTCCCATCAGGTAGCTGTGGGCAGACACAAGTTTCCCTTTAGCCTTCCCAAAGGCTGAGCAAAGCCTGCTCTCTACTCCTGTGCTTCACGTGCTGCAGTTCTCTAACGACACTGCTGGCCCTCCATGGGCTCATTGCAGTGAGTGGCCACACTTGCTTCATGTCCTCCTGCCTGTTTCCTAGGAATCTCAGGTCCTTTTTTGGAATAGTTATCACTTAACCTTCAGGCAACAAAAACAGACAAACACATAAAAACCAAACAAAAACAAACCCCAAAAAAATTCATCATTTTAGGCAGGCACTCTATTGGTTTTCTTTAGCAGGGTCTTAGAAGTCTGTAAGTCCTCTTCCTGAAAGGCTTGTATCTGGTCTGAAATTGTGGAAAGAGGCCTGGGCAAGGATTCAAAGAGTCTCAAAAATGCACTTAGAATACAAAAACTACAATAACAGAACTCCTGCATGTGTTATTGGAGCTATTCTACCATAAACTTGCATGATGAGTAATGAATCAGATATCTTTACTTTCAGTTCAATATCATGTCTTAATAATCATATTTCTATGGAAAATTGAATTGATGCAATGTGAATAATAAATAAGGATGATAATTTCATTTGTTTCTTTTCCAGTAACTTTGGGCTGAAACAAAACTACTTAAAATGTTGATTTAAAAGGTCAGCTAACCAATATTTATTATAGCCAAGGGACTTTTAGCTTACATAATACCAAGACACAGGAGGAATTTATAAAAAAACTCTTTTGACAGAAAGGCCTTCTGGGGAATAGATTATGCTATTCTCATCATACATTAAAAAAAGAAAAAGTATTTGTTATTTATTAAAATATTTAACTAACCATTACAATGTATTTTTTAAACATTTTCATCTTACATGTTGAACATTTGCATTCCTGTGTTCACTTATCCAATTTCCCATGTCACAGATAACTAAGTCTTCCCAGAGTTAACTTGCATAAAAAACTATGATATTTGTAGTAAAACTAATGGAGCCAGGTGGTGTTCATATGAACCTTTGACCTCCTCCCACAACTGTACCTAGCACTCCTTATCAAAATTAATCAAATAACCACCTCAGGCCTTGTTCTGAGGGTAAACAACAGCACAGCTTTCTTTCAGGCATGGAAAGAAAATAGAGGAATCAAAGAAGTTTATAAATCAGAAATCTACTCTGCATTTGTTTTTCATCACAGGATGCCTTATTACCATTACATTTTCTTATCTTGCCATGTTTTCTTCTTGTATGATACTTAAAGGCTGTAAGGTCTGGAAGCAGACTGCTTCCCGTTTAACTCTAAAGCACAGTGATCATTTTAGCAGGCATGTGCAATGTACAGCAGCAATAAAACAGCCCCAGAGATCCCTGAGATTCTTATCACCCTCAATAATGGAATGCAGTAACAGCACACTTTAGACCATAAGATTCTGAGAAGTTATTTTCATTTCAGTTTAAAGGCATCAATAGGTATGACAACCCATACATCTGAAGGGACTCCCCAGTATACAGAATACAGAGAAGAGGTGTTTTAAGTTTTGCACATCAAAAGTACACAATAGTTTATGTGGATTTTTAGAGAGAATTTACATTGATTTTTCTTCTTTTATGTATTTTTAGACATTTTATACTTTTCCTAAGACTCCACATTTTTAAGATGACTGAGAGTAGTCTGTGGAATAATAAGTTTCTTTTTCAGATTTAACAGCACATTTAAACATCATAGTATTCTATACAGTACAGTTGGTACCAATTTGTGCATGAGGCAACTGTCTAATGGTGACACTAAAATCTATTATTCAGAACACTCAGGATTTTTTGATAAAGGGCTGTAATTGAGGATTTATTCAAATTACAGTGTTAGGCTAGCCATAGAAATGCTTCCGTTCCTTGTAAATAAAGTTCTCAATGCAAAAAAAAAAAAAAAAAAAAAAAAAAAAAAAAAAAAAAAAAGCGCTTTTGGTTTAATTAATCAGGAAAGGTATTCTGACCATGGCAAGGACAGGAGTTACTTTGTTATTCATCTCTGTCTTGCACCTACTTTATACTGCTACTGCTCTCTGTAATAATATCACACTGGCACATACATCCCAGGATTTTTATATAAATGTTTACCTTCCACATATTTTCCTACCAGCAGGTAACAGTGCCCTAGGCAGGGGTTGGACTGTGTGGCTACAGCAACTCTACTATTCCAAAAGACCCCTGGATGTGCACACTTAACTTGGGTTATTCCTTCTGAAAGAGAAGTAACTTACCATGAGGCAGTAGAGGTAAGAACTTGGACACACATGCAATTTCCAGGGGCCAGCTTGTTCTCTCTGCAATAAAATCACTCCTCTACAAGTCTGTGAGGTTGCACCACTGACCTCTGGGAGTGAATCAACTCTTTCATTTTGAAAACACTCTGTACACCAGAAGCTGTCAAGCAGCAGATCCACAGAAAACCATTAGTAAGAACAGTATGTTAAAAGGACACTATTTGATATAAAACACTCAAAGGATTTTTATTTTTTTTTCAGCCACAATGAAGAATTACTTGCAGTTTATGGCAAGAATTTTCCAAAAATGAAGAGTTACAACCCTTTCCAAGCAACAAAACAACAGAGCACTCAGGGCTGGCAGCCACCATGATAAATTTCAGCTGGGTAAAATTAGAAATGCTTCACATGCGGGAGCTTTGGAATTTAATTTGGCTGGCAAAAATGCTAAAATTCTATATACAAACAGCTGTTCTAAGAGGCTTTAAAGTACCTCACTACCACAGACATTTATTTCCATCTTTAAAAAATACAGTGAACCTGAATTTTTTTATTCGAGGCTTGTATTCATACTTTGTTACAAGAAACACTAATGTTCCTAAAGTTTTTGTTTGTTTGTTTGTTTGTTTGTTTTAATTTGCAATTACATTTTCTGTTAGAACTAGGTAAACATCCAGCCTAGAATTACCTTCTGTCTTCATATATTTCTTGCTGAAAAATCAAAGTATACCTCTCCTAGGTTCTCTCATTTCTGATATTCACAGCAAATGGTTGCTGAGAATAGTCATTGGAAAACAGCAAAAAAATACAGGTGCTAGCTTTCAAACACAAAGCCAAAGCATTGTATTAGAACCATCCACACACGTGCATTTCACACTTGCCAAACAGAAATGTAGAACGGATATTACTGTTTAATAATATGCACACTTTCAAACATATAACAAGCCATTACCAACAATGGTGGGTAACAAAAATTTAAACTTAACAACGGCAAGCAGCATTATCTTTTGAACAAAATAGAGCTAAAACACAGTTTAGCAGTTTTAACCGTGAAATGAGCTCTCACTAGAACTGTCTGCCTGCCTGCTGTTTATGACTTCCATATTCCAAGGGTTTTTCTGTAATGAAGCCACAAAACCACCAGGCATTTATCCCTCTTGGCTTTTTCTAGAGTATTCATAGATGAATAATCAGGAAATAAGTTGTTCCACTTTTTACATCAGTATCCTGCTTATGCTCCCCTCAACCTTATAGGGAAGAAAAATTTGGTCACATCTCAAGTTGTGCAAGTCTTGTTCCTTTGTCACTGCAGTTAGAGTGACAAATGCAATCTGGGAACTTCTCATTCAGGACAAATTTTAGTAGAGATAAATATTTTCTGCAGAGTCCTCCCTGTGGATCAGCTCTATGCCATTGTATAGCTCCTCCTCATACCTACAGTATTTCACCTGGATTCTCCTACATCAATCCTTGTTTTGTCTAAAGCACCTTTCAAAGGCTTGTGGCCTTTTTATGAAACAAGAGAAAAAGAAACCATCTCAGCTCTAGGTAATCTGTTTCAATTCATAATCACACTAACTAAAAAAATGCATTCTTATTTCTCATTTTAGGTTCTTTGACCAACACAGCATGCTGGTGCTGTGCTTCTCTCTAGATCAGGATCTCTGTTCCTTCACAACTTTACCACAATTTGGGCATAACTCAGTTTTTTTTTTTTGAATTAATTGAATGAATTACAGAGCATTTAAAACGTACTTCCATATCACATTTGCCAGTTTTAAATTTATTTTGATCTTGTTTTGATTTTTTTTTATATTTTTCTCTCCTTTGCTAACCCATGATAGAATCTAATGCCAGTCTTCATGGTTCTGCAGAACACCAGAATCCCACTCCCCATCCTAATATTGCTCCTGGTGCCTGTTTATTGAAATTGAGAACTGAAGCAGCCAATATAGTCACACTACAAATAAAGCTGAAACATTTTTTTCACTACAACACAATAATAGCTTTTAGTGATCACACTCTACAGCATTTGCATGCTGTATTGATCATCCCATTATTTGAACCACAGTGCTTATGAGGCAAAATAACCAAACAGACAAAAAAATTCCAACAAATAAACCCAAAAGATGAACTTCCCTATGTTTGGTAACTACCAATTATGAAATGCTAAGGACTACTGAAGAGTCATTTTCTGAAACATAAGGATTTTGCATTTTGTCATTGCTCTGTGGAGAAGGAAGGTCAGCTTTATTTTTTTAGAAAGCAAAAATCTAAATCAGGGCTATGAAATAAATTACTAGAACTCATAGTTTTGCATTATAGAAAGACCACTTTCCAAGGCTCACCTTGTAAGTTTAATTTATTCTGAGGAATGTATCTCTCCCAAGCTCTTCATGAAGCCTCAAATGTCTTGATACTAATATCACCTAAAAGTCAAACTAGACCAATGGTGTTTAAAAAAATAAACCCAAAACACCACAACTCCTCAATTGCTTCCCTATAATTTTTAGCAACAGATAGAATTAATATCTTATAATCAGTTCCATATTCTGTTGCCTTGAGCAATACAGGTGCCCAAAATGCAGATGAAACCTCGAGTTCATACATACTTTCAGAGGTCATGTGTTTTGGGGTTGTTCCTTTTTTCTCCTTTCTAGTAATCTAACAGACCCTTGGCTATAAATTGTTCCTTCTAGCAACCACATGCCAGGATTTTGCTGGCTATTTTTATTCATTAATACCAGCTGCCTCACAGTGCCTGGATGTAACAGCAAAAATATGTATATATGTTTTAACCATATGGCAAAAACTGATGAAGACCTTTCATGTAGGATAATCCATATACCCAGAGTGTATGAATCTCTTGTGCAAAGGCCAGACTAAAAGGCCTGTTCTCCACTTGAACCTTCAAGGACTCACATCACTACAAGATTCTGAGCCAAATCTAAAAGTGCCTGTTTGTAATGCTCCTATGAAGTCAGAAGAGCAACAACTCCTTCTTCCATCAGTGTGTCTTTTCTGCTCAAGCAGGGAACAGAAACTTCTGCCCAGGGGTAGATTTTACCATTGAACTTAAAGATAAAATAGTACAGGCTTCCTTCTAACAGCCATTTCTCATGCTACACTTTGGTTCCAAAAGTGTTCTGTTGCCATCATTGCTAAACAAATGAGGTTCCCTTTGAGATTATATAATAACAAAGTTTAACACATACATAAAAATTAAAATAGAGGAGATAGTTGCAAAGATCATGTATTCAAAGCACAGGTTCTAATAAGCTAAAGTATTAAGTAGAGTCAAGGATATTAAATGCTGGCGCATAATCAAGTGCAGAATGCTTTACTTCAGCTCATAATAAGTTTGCACAAAATAACAAGCTTTGTACCTCACAACAGCACTGAACACAGAATCACAGCAGAACATCAGAACAAAATGCAAGAAGATCAAATTAGAGAAGAAAATGTGACTGACAGAAGAGTAATAAGAAAAGATAATGAAAAAACTCATGGATGGGTTTATTCAGAGGTACTAGTGGGATTCTAAGATAAACTAATTCCTGGAAACTATATTGATTTCTTTTTCAAAAGGTTACAGACTATTCTACATGACTTTTCTTTCCATTATGATCTTCCATTTAAGTTAATAGATTATTTTCAATTAATGACATTTATATTACATAACAAAAGATCAGGAAATTTTTTTTTTTTTTTTGGTATGCACAAGGGCATATATTCATGAGTTTTCTTTCATACCATTCTCCCATTTCCTCCTTCACTACTGCCTCCAGGTATAAAACATTTCACATCAATATAGCCCACATAATCTCTAGCATAGGAGGAAAGGACATTCCAGCCCTATGAATTCTTGAGTATTCATTTGTGCTGCAACTTACTTAAAAAAAACAGACATGGAGAAAACCCTTCCATCATCTGGGACATAATGTCTTCAAGATTTTCCATTTCTAAGCATGGGATGAAGTTATACACACTCGAAAAGCCAACTACAGAATGTTCAGATCATTAAGGTTGGAAAAGATGTCCAAGGTCATAGAGTCCAACTTTTGTCTGAACACCACCATGTCAACTAAACCATAAGACTAAGTGCCATGTCCAGTTGTTTATCAAACACTTCTAGGAATGGTGACTCCACCATTTCCCTGGGCAGCCATTCCAATGCTTGACCCTTTCAGTGGATAAATTCCTGCACAACTCCTCTGTGTTATAGACTAGAATTACTCCCTTTAAATGACACCAAACTGAATTATAACAAATGATTAAATGAAAGTTAACTGTATGCATTTTCCTCATCATACTCTCAGTGAATACCAAGCTAATTCAAACCAGGATTCTTCTACTCTGTGTAGAAGAGGAAAAAGTGGTAAGAGCTTTGCTTGAAGCATTTATGAAATCTTGAACAATAAAAAATCCTAATAGTGGTGAAAGATTTTTGCTTTTGGCTTAGCAGGGAAAGCTTTTTTCAGTGATATTATCTGTTCTCTCTGTGTCATTGTACATGCATCATGAAGTTAAAATGAACTATTGCAAACCCACACTGAATGTGCTTCTCTGAGCTGGGAAAATGCTATCTCAAATTCTAAAAATTTTGCCTTGTGTGTCAAATGTTTGCTTTGCTCTCTAGTGGTCATATTAAGAGGTCTAGGTTTGCCAAGGTAACTTTGACAATTGAAATGAGTAACCTGAAAGTGCTTAAAATAATATTCTGTACAATCCCTTAATATCCAAGAAACATTCCAACCCTGGAAAAGATACCCTTCTTTGCCCTTCCTTCACTGATTTCCATACTACTGGTTTGCAATACTCCCAGCTTAGTTGCCCAGCAAATATCTTTTTCCCTACTGTTAGCAAAGAATGACAGAATGAAAATTCTGCCAGAGACTATGGCATTTGTCCTCTGCACAAAATAACTAGACTAACCAACCACTTGGCTGATTAAGCAATATAGCATCCAGCTCATTCTTCCATAGGTATGTTAACCTGCAATCCCAACAGGGATAATCAAGTGACTTTGTCACTGAAGAAAACAGATGAATTTCCAGAGAAACATATGTTGAGGTTAAGACACTTTCTCTCTTTTCCCAGTCTCTCTCTCTCCCTCTATCTCTCTACATGGGTACAAAAACATTTAAAAATACCTTGGTATTCCTTGAATGAGAACAACATTGAAGGAGAAAAAAAAAAAAACGCTGCTCAGTTATTACTTCATGTAAAAAAAATGTTAAAAGGAAGAGCTTTATTTTAAAAGAAGGTCTCTTGTATTTCTCAATATGTGATTTCTTCAAAACAACACTCAGCACTAGAACTCTACAGAACTAATTCTGCAAGTCAAAAAGCATCAGTAACAAACTCAGCTCTTGACCATAAATTAGGATATAACTCAACTAGTAACATGATTTCACTATGCTGAGTACATCTTGCTCACCCATCAGGCATCTTGTCCAGTGGAAACAGACCAGCATATTTAGTGCACTTTTCTAGGAAATGAGAAAAAACATCACAACATGAAAAAATTAATGCAAACTTAGTTTGAAGAAAAAAAATCCCTTCTAAAAATGGCTCAATATTTATGTCTGGTTTTAATGTTAATTGAAATGGTTGAGTCACAAGGGAAATAGTTTGGTTCATAGGTGATAAATATAATTCAGTAGAAATCCAGAGAAACCAATAAACCAAAATTGACAGAAGTTAGTCAACACATTCTTCTGAGAAACAATACAAAGCCCTATCAAACTTTAGAAAGATTAATCTAGTCTAATATTATCCCACTCAGCTCTGATTAAACAGAACCCTATAAAACTACACACTCTAAAAATGAAAATACAAATTTTTTTTTGCTTAGGACTTACAATGAGAAAAAAATTATTAATTTAATGCACTATTTTCTTTATGACCCTAATATCATTACACTAAATGTATGCTTCTGTCAGAAGGAAATGAAACAAAACACAAAAAAGCACACATCAGATATCTCCTTCTTCAGAAGATAAAATGCAGAGTAAGAAGCACCACGTTTCAGAAGTTCTACTCTGATAAATAAGACACTTCATGACCGTCTCCATAAAACAAAGCTTAAATAAGCCTGAAATTAAATCCTATTCTGTTCCTGCTTTTTTATTTGGGCAAAAGATCAGAGCAAATGCAAATAAGCATGTCACATATGAACAGCAGGTCTGGCTGGTATTTAATTTTGAGGAAGATTGATACAGTCCTGCTTATTCAGCAGAACTTTGCAAAGGGAAGATTTTTGTTCTTCTACAGAATAGAAAAAACAAAGAATGTTCAATTTTACTAAATAAGACAGAAAGGGAAAAATAAATCCCTCAGCAACCACTAAGTTTTCAACAATATTCTAATCCTCCAATTAAGTCAGTCTAATATACAAGACAGCAAGGCTTGTTCAGCAGTGTCAGGAAAACATCAAGTACTGACTGCTGCAGTGAAACCACAATGCACTTTCTTTGCACTTACAGAATTACTTTTCCAGGGACAAGATTCACCTCTGAACATAAGAGGGCATCTGCCAGCACTGACTGCCACTGAAAGAAAGTCCAAATGGCTTGAAAGCCTCCCAAAGCAAGAACATGCTTAAACAGCTGTTCCCATAGTAGCCTGTTTTCACAGAAATCTATGTAGCATTTTGCAGTTCACCCATTAAATTAATCCCAGAGCATGAGTGCTAAGGGCAGATCTGCTGTTAGCCCACTGGGAATGACATCTTCTAATTAGTGTAAGGTCAACAACCCTCAGAGAGGCTCTGACAGAACCCAGAGACATGCTCATGTGTAATAACCATCAATGTGCAGATTAAGTGTTGTATTTTCAGGCTGGGTTGAAAACAGTCGTGGTACCAGAGACAAAGAAAAAATCTCAAGCATTAAGAAATTGACCACTTTACAAATGCACTTTTCCGTCTTTCTACAATTTAAAAGTCTTATTAATTAAAACAAATCTAGTAGCTCTTGGATAATTGAAAATCAGTTTAAAAACAAAAAATTGTGATAATCAGTTCCTTGAGCAAGCTTAATCTTTCAGCTTTTATGCAATCATCTCTTTAATAAAGAAATCTGATTAAGACAAATATTAGTGAAAACACTAAACTCCTTTAGTATTTGTCTGTATTGATTTGAAATTTTTATGTTCTCCCATCCCCTGCACTCACTGCAGGATTGGCATGTTGCTACTTGGAAAAGAGTGGGCTTCTCTTTTGCTCTGTTTCCAAAGAAGCCTGTAAAAAACAAAGACTTTTTGACAATTCCCTATGTTTTGCATCAGTACCACAGATAGTGTTAGAACAGTTCTGTGAACATTTTGTAAATGAATTACTACTAGATGCAGCTTAATTATGTCATACTGCAAACAAAAAGGCTTTCCTCACTACCATTATTATTTATCATTTTACCTTGAAATACTGAGGAATCACGTCAGATTATGTCAGATTAGTAGCATACAAGATTTAATCTCTTTCATCCATGTTGCTCAACAGAGAAGTATTAGAGAGAACAAAATATAGAACAATGAAGAGATGAGGTCAAAAGATGAAGTATGTATTATTTAGAGACATTAAGAGAAAAAGGTAATTCAGAGCTCCTCACTTTTTTCAGTTCAACTGCTTCCATGTCACTTGAGCCTGTAGTGTGCTTCCTCATTTTTGAGGAGAAACCATTCTGATTGTTATACCAACAAAAGGAATATAACATGTCAACAATAAAAAAAATACAAATAAATGCAGTGTTCGGTTTCCAGATCTGGCACAAGTTCTTTCAGCAGGCTTCACCTGTGCATTGCCACTTGGTGTTCCACAGATAGAATCTTTTATAACTAGAGCTAGAAGCAATGGAATTAGAGCAGTCACAAGTATTGTAACTGTCTTTACTATGTGGCCGCACCAAAAGAGCATTTTCTGCTGAGTATGGAAATATCCCAGGATATCTGGAGCTAAAGCTGTTCCAACCTTCACAGCTCTTGTGACTAAACACAGGTTTACTGGGTTTGTTTGGGAGGGAAATACCTTTCTTTACAGTAGCTCCTATGACACTGTATTTTGTATTTGTACCTTAAACAGCTTTGGTAGCACACCAGTACTATCCAGCTATTACTGGATATTGTCTGCATTCACTGTTTCTCAGCAAGTAGGCTGTTGACTGGAAGCTGTGACATAAAAAACAGCAGCCGAAGCAGAGATGGTAAATTAGGAAATTTTGGTTTATACTACAGTATCTTGTTTTCAGCTCCACATATATGACGAGGAAGAGGGGAAAACCACATGCTCAAAACCACAGACCACAAATACATGCTCCAGAAATAATAAAAATAGCAAAGCTCACTGAAAAGCATGCTCAGGAAACCCAAAAATTCTGGCTGTGAGAGAGACTCAGCAACTGCCAGTTAGGAAGCAGATGGGCCCAGAGAAGCAGCTCCTGGAGCCCCTACAGTCCAGGTAAACCCAAAGTATGAAAGGTCAAGGCCACCAGGTCCAAGACCAATAATCTCAAAGCACAACCACATGGCAGACAATGCTCACTTTTCTAAAGAGAAAGGCAAATAGAAGAACATTAATACTCTACATTTTCTTCTTACACAGACAAGGCTAAACATATTGTGTAGACAAGACTATTCTAGATGAATATTCTGCCAGAGAAATAGTGGTATTTGCTTTGGCTCCAAATCAGTAGATAGTGCACAAGAGATCCAGTTCCAGAGTTTAGGGTTTCTGTTCTCCTTACAAACATGCTAACCCCTCAAATACTGCCTACTTAATTTATAATATATATTTTTTTCTTTATCTTTATTCTTGTTTCTTTGAATGCATCTGTACTTTGCAATTTTACATAGACAAAATTAATGTCAACTCGTTAGCTATTCTTGTAAAACAATGGTATAAAACTTGTGAGCTGCACTTCCCAGACCACCATTACAAGATGACAGGCTGACTGATGTTTACTAAAACAAATTAAAACCCCTAAACAAACAAACAAAACCCCTACACATCTGTAACAGTCTGCAAACAAAGACTGCGTGCTCCTTTCATATTGACCCTAACCAAAATCAGAAACTCCATTGCCACAGAACACTCTCCAGCTCTCTCAGTTTGCACAGCTGACTGATGAAACTGCACAAGTTCCCTTTAAAATCGCAATGTTTCCCTCAGAACATCCAAGCTGAGAAAGTTTTCGGCCTGAAACAATCAATCTGGGAGAGTTTTCGTCCTGAAACAATGATAGTATCTTATGAGAGAAGAAGAAAAAGATTCAAGAGGGGAATGTACGCTGTTACAATATTGTGTGAATGTACGACGTTTCATTAAAACTGCGCGCAGAGATGGAGCAGACATTGAAAATTCCACAGGAATCATGAACTGCATAATAAATTCATACTGCAAAAAATCCTCTTCAATGCTGGAATTCTTGACATTAGTGGTAGTCTCCCTGGGGAGTATACACAGTCACAAAACTCTGGGTTTTAGTGGGCAGACCTTCTTTAATTTGTACTGATCATTTCATAAGCTGCATTTTTGTCTTTATTTGGCTTGTTAAGATAAGTCTGTTTCTTTGGAAAACCCAACTGTGTCACATTAAAAAAAAAAAACACTGGCTTACTCCTTTTCTATCAAAATAAAAGCTCTATGTAGGCCAACATTCTGTTGCAGACTGAAAAAGAGAAGCTCAGGAGGCTCTCAATAGAGTCAAATCCATTTTTTCACAGGCAGCCAGTTCTTTCTTCAAATTCACACTGATGAATATCAAATATATCTTCCAGATTTAAAGTCAGAAAGCCAATAGAAAATAACCTACTTCCTTAGCACTAAATTCAAGGTCTACAGACATGTAGGACTGTGGTAGGCACATTCTTCTCTCTCTCAGGATTTTTTCATAGAGGAGCATAGAGAGAAGAAAGAAAAAACAATATCTATTTTTACTCTTTGTTTTTCTTATGTACAATGTGTTTAGAGAATTGTTTACCTAGGGTGATTGCTTGATTAGATTCTGGTGAAGACTGTTTGAGCCTGATGACAAATCAAATCCACCTGTGTTTAGACTCTTGCTAGAGGGTCACAAGTTGTGAAGTAGTTAGATACAGTAGTTAGAAAAAGTAAGTATGTAGTTTTAGTATCTCATTTAAATAGTATATTAGTGTATTATAGTATAGTTATAATAAAGAAATCATTCAGAATAATAAAGTTATAATAAAGAAATAATTCTGAACTGGAGTCAGACATCATCATTTCTTCCCACCAGGTTCACCTGCATTTACAATATAGGACAACAATCAAACTAGCATAGAGAGGCTGAATTTTCTTTCACTATTTACATGGTTACATAGGAAAACCTCAAATGAGGAATTACTCTATACAGGTGAAAAAAGTCAATTATTTATATGTAAATAAAAACATGAGTTTGCTTGTTTGAAACTGTCTCGTGCAGGATTGGTCTAGATTGACTAGGATTTTCAGTTCTTTGCCAATTCTCATTGAGCAAGTTCTCAAACTGAAGACAATGCAAATGGTTGAATAAGAGAGAGAAAACACACATTGTTCCCCTATGAAGCGGGGACACTTGCATAAATCAGAACTTTTATTTTAATTTTTCAATCATATTAAAAATTTGCACATTTTAGGCAGAACATACTGCTTTAAATTTGCATTTGAACCTTAATTGTGATTATAGAAAAAACACAATATTTTTTTGAAGTTGTGCCGGTTGCTCTCACCCCACTAGCACGGAGGTTAGGGGTGCACAAGAAGATGTGAGCAGACACAGCCAGGACATCTGACCCCAACTGACCCAATGAATATCCCATACCATATGGCAGTATGCTTAGCATAAAAAGCTGGGGGAAGAGAAAGGAAGGAGGTTTACATTCGCAGTGATGGTGGTTTTCTTCCCAAGAACCCATTACACAGGATGGAATCCTGCTTTCCTGGGAACGGCTGAACACCTGCCTGCCCATAAGAAGCAGTGAATGAATTCCTTGTTTTCTTTGCTTGTGTGGCTTTTGCTTTAGCTATTAAACTGTCTTTACCTCAACACACAACTTTTCTCACTTTTACCCTTCTGATTCTCTCCCCAATCCAGACATGAGGGGAGTGAGTGAGCAGGTGTGTGGGGCTTAGTTGCCAACTGGGGTTAAACCACATGTTACAAGATGTGGGTTTTTATTGTCAGTGCTTGAATAAGGTTATCCTGGAATCCTCCACCACCAAATCACTGTCTTTAAATACATTTTTCTCCAGCCCATAAAGTATTTGACAAGAAATCCTCACAACACTAATGACTCTTTGAACTAAAAGCTAATAAGAAAAGGAAAGAGTTAGAGATGTTTTAAGAGTGGATGAAAATTCTCTATATGAGATTGTACATCTCTACATGAGATTGATATTTAGAAGACAACTTCATACAGAAGGAAAAATTATCAAACTACAATAAGCAAAATAGCCAAGAATAATTACTAAGAAAAACTGTAACACTTAGATGTTATTTCCAAATCCATTTCATGGTAGAGCTCAAAAGTGTCCATGTATTCAAAAATACTTACAGCAAATCAGAAAAGCTATGAAGAATCACTGCTATTCTGAGCGTCTCTAACTACCAAGTAAGGAATACACATTTTTTGTTTTCAGAAGAGGAAGTATTTTTCCTTGAAGAAATTAGAAACAAAGGAGTTATAAATAACTGTCTCTAATGAAGTGTCAATAATACTTAGCATTTTGCACTGTACTTACGATGTTGGCTCTGATGGTATGTTTACTGCTCTGCTGTCACCTAGTATGATAGGAAATTTTTGCTCATATAACTGCAACACTGTATCTTTCAGACAGTTTATATTTAAACTAGGATGCCGTAATAATACTAAACTTTTTCCTAGTGGAAAATTAAACATGAATTTGCCTCATAATTGTCTTCATTGTCTGGAAACAATTGAATAAAATCATTAAATATTGTTTTTCACAGGTCGTAGATGAACTATAAAAAGGCAGAACTCAACAACACATGAGCAATCCTGCAAATAACCTTCCATTGACTAATCAACTACAGTTTTCCATTCTACAGTAGGCAGCCCATTTGAACCCTATCTTCAAGGGTATAGGAGTTTCTTCTGCTTCCACTTAAGTCTTTGAGAACGCTGTTGATGAAATCAAATTAATAAAATAAAAGCTTAAATAATTTCTCATTCTCTAAGGAGCACTGTTGAAATCAGAGAAATGCTTCCATGTTAAGAGTAGGTTTGTCCTGAAAAAACTAATGTTTTATAATAAATAAAATGTATCAACAATGTTCAGGGAACATTAACACATGGATACTGGTGTGTCTCATCTTTCTCACTGCAATTTTTGGAATGAACTTTACTATCAATCATTACAAAAATAATTTATTTACACCACAACAATTCAGGCATAAGTCATTTAAGTAGAAAGCCTGGAGATATGCAGGCGCTCAGCAAAAGATAAAAACTCACAGCTTGGACTGAAAGGGTTTTTTTTTTTACATGCACCATAACTGCTGTTATGAGATGAAAATAAACAGATATGGCCAAAATATTTGTATTCCTCTCATAGGATGAAATTTATAATGATGAACATAGGACTCCATAGAAAAAACAGCTTTGCTTGCAGAGGATAAAATCAAGATGTGGGCACTATTTCCAGCCCAGTAAAGTTTATACTGAAACTGACATTTTTTCCTCATTTTACACCTAGACAGGTATCACTCTTCAAAGCATTGTGTAGATGGATTTTAACATGACAGTCGGGTGACTACTCTTATACTGGATCCAAGGCTGCTTGAGTTTTATGGCATATAAAATCTCTGTACTCTCTGTTTAAAGTTGGAGCCACTAACAGTCTAAGAATTCCAGATGTGGCTTTAAAGTTGTGTTTTCCAACTGTCAGTGTAGTTGCCTTTCTCCCTCAACTTCAAAATTATATCAAGATGAGGTTTCTAGGGCAAACAGTTCTGGAAATACTGAATGCATGAT
This sequence comes from Taeniopygia guttata, assembly GCF_048771995.1. NCBI lineage: Eukaryota > Metazoa > Chordata > Aves > Passeriformes > Estrildidae > Taeniopygia > Taeniopygia guttata. The sequence continues at coordinate 46,939,015 of NC_133028.1, read as the reverse complement.
TCTGGCTCATGAGAATATATAACCTCCATAGAGAAGAAAAAAAGTGATTTTAATAAAGACTAAATAATGAAAAGGGATACAGGTAAAAAAAAATTAATTCCACAAGAACAGACACAGAGCTTGAAGGAGAAACAAATAAACCCCTTCAATGGACACTTCAAAAGCCTAGTAAAAATCCAGCTATATTCATAATCAAAAAGGTTTTTTTGTGAATGAAAAAGCTAATTTAAAAGAGGCACTGGTATTCCAGCCCTCGGGCTGTCTTCAAGGTAAAAACAACACAAATGAGCAGAAACCTCTGCACAGTCACCCTTTAAATCACATGTTTACCTGGCACTTGTTTGGCTGCTGTCAAGAAACTCTCATATACATCAAATTGGCCATTGAAGGCTTTAAATATCCCCTTAGCAGTCTATCTTCTCAGCTCCATCTGTAAAAAACTAAGCATGAAAAAAAAAAAATTGGGACCATAGTCACTCTCCTCTTTAATAGCATTTAAATCAAGAATTTTGATTTCAAAGTTTCGAAGACCAATAAGACAAACAAAATACTTATTCTGAGCTATCAGTTGCTTTCATTGCAGTGTTTAATTTGGCCAACTCACTCCAGGCTGAAGTCCCTGCCTTTTTACAGGTGATGGGGAAGGGATTTTATGTTAGATTTGAGTAGAATACCATCTCCATACATTTCTTACAAACATTCTAAATCTCACTCCTATAGACATACATGCAAAGTTAGATGAAGATCCAGTTTCCATCTTCTTTTTTCCCTATCAATTCTCCCATATTAAGTGAAGGATTAGTTTTGCCTTTCCCTGTCTTTGGAGATAGTACCATAGATGAAGTAACAGATCTTCTAACTCACAGGGAAGCAGAGATGAGAGTTTTTTTCCCCATGTTCCTACAATCCCTAGAATGGTAACTTTAAGGTTCATGAGTAGAGATAAAAGGAATGTTGAAAGTCACACACACACACACACACACACACACTTGAAGTTGTCAGCATTTACAGGGAAAAGCTGTAATATGCTGGTTAGTACATTTAAACTGCTGCAAAGGGAAAATAATCTGGACTACACCATTAATATTTGTTTAGGATGTTCAAAGTAACTTTTCTTCTTTTTCTAGCATGGAAAGACAGGAAGTTTAATGCTTTGAATGACCCACTTATGAAACTTTTTAAAATTAAGAAAATATGAAATGCAAGAGAGGGTCAAATTCAGAAAAATTACAGTATTGACTACACAGGCCTTGTATATTTCTACAACCCCTATGTCAGGACAGTCTGACATTTCTTTCACCTTCTGATTTCTACTGCATTATTCCAGATATAGAAGCTTGATTAGCTCCAAACAGCATCTGAAAAATAACCTGGGACTCAGTCTGCATTCTCCATTTTGCGTCTCTGATGCACTACTGAATTCCTAGTGCTCAGATGCCCTACTGAAAGAAAAAAAATTCAGAGAGAAGTCAGCATCCTCATCATTTATCTACTATTGATGTATTTATCTACATCACAACCTGTAGATCCTTTTGTGAAGTTACCCTGAATATTCATGTCAGTCAAAAAATGGCATAGAAGAACTCAAAAAGGAAAAAAATTAATTCGCAGCTATGAGAACTAATTCAGAAAATTTTTCCATTTTCTTAAGTTGCTTATGGGTACTGCAGGACTTACTTCATCTAGGAGATGCAGCAATCTTGTACCATTTATTTTAAGGTTTAGGGTTTGGTAATCTCCACCTACCTTGTTCATCTTGTAATTTCAAAAGCTGACTGTGGCCACACGGATCAAGACTGTTACTACTTTCACATGTCCAATACATCCTGAATGATCCTCTGGAAGAGAATAATCATCTCGAGACTGTACAAAAATTACAGGATAATTGCCATAAAATATCCTGTACAACAGCAGCAGGTAAAGAACCATTTATAAGGTAAATCAATGTAGAGGGAGAATATGAGGCAGGGGGAATATTTTTTGACATTTCTCATCTTTATGAACATAGTGAAACTCCTCTTAACTGCTAAATAACTTTTAGAAAGATGACATGCTTGGAAGTTTGATTTTGTTGCTCTTTGTAACAACACACCTATACAATTGCTTAGATTCCTGATTCCCATACATATCAGTATTTGTCAAATTAAAAAAAAAAATAGATTGTTTTAGGAAATGAAGAAGTAAGACAATGTAGCATTTTATTTTTCCAGCTGAAAAATTAGGTCCTGCTTGATCAAATGTAATCCTGAGGATAGGTCCTATCCTCATATGAGATCACATAGTGATCCATGGATCACATTATTTGTTGCATGACATGTCCTGAGGTCACTGCTCTTTGGTGCAGGTGGGAAGGCACTTGTTTGGTGCAACAAGCCTCACCTCATTAGTCCTGCTGCTGCCTCTGGAGAACCCCAACTGCTGTCTCAGAGGCACCTCAAATGCCATAGCAACCACAATGAAGCTGAGCCAGCTCTTGAAAACAGTGTTAGGACTTGTCCACTGATAATGGTATCCACTAAGAGAATGCAGGGAAAAGCTAAAGAGAGACACTGGCTTCTTACGGCCTGGGGTCCCAGAGCCCATCCCACCCTGGCTGCCGTAGGTGTCCCAGATAGCGAAGTCCCGCTAAGCACAACCTGTCCAGGTGTCCCAGGCAGGCTCCCAGTCATGGGCAATCTTAGCAAGCAGCTCAGCTCTTAAGCGAGATCAGCTCTTTGGTGAATTCAGCTCTTTGCTTGCTAAGTGCCTCGGCAGATGCAGGGATGAGAGAGGGGAAGGCTGTGTGAGGTTCCACAGATGTGTCTTTATTGGCAGCTCCTGTGAAGGGTTTCAGTGACGGCTCTTCTGCTGAAAGGGGCAGAAATGGGGGTTTTATATAGGGTACAGGGGTGTTGGAAATTGTCCAATAGCAAGGGTCGAAGCGAAATGACCTATGGCCTTACAGAGAAAATGAGGGTCCGAAGGCAGAAGAGGGGTCTCTTGGTGCAGTCATCATGACTGGGCATTTCTCAGCTTAGGCAAGTGACCACCAGGGAGGCCTTGCAGGGCCTGTGGCTGCTACACTGGCAAAAGAATAATTTTTGGTAGGATAGCCCATTCTTGTAAGTATGGCTTCCTTAAATAAGGAAGCTGCAGACAGGAGGAAAAATTTGAACTCTACAGTGAAAACTCATATAATACAGGAAAATATTGTTGTATAGAGCAATTCCTGCCTACAGTCGATCAGATGCTCCTGTTCACAATGAGCATTATGCTGGGAATGCTGTGTCTTTAAGTTCACAAAAGACTGCAGCTTCTTTAATACAGAGCCCTCCAAGGAATGCTTTGCAGAAGAACTATAACAACAACATGGGTTACTTCTAGGAAACTAGATCTGCTCGTTATCAGTGTATTAATCTGCTTGAAGGCATTCCTGCTTCTAAATTCACTTCACAGGATGATTCAAATTCAAGTTCATCACTCCCATTTATTTTCCAGGCTTCATATAGCATTTTAAAAACAATTTCTGTAGACATTCACCTGTGTTTGCTATTCTGTCAAAATATTATCTTTCATCATATCTAGCAAAAGAATCAAACCTGACAGCAAAGAGTCCAAGCTGCAACTTCCAACAGATAATTCCATTTTAGCAGCTGACAACTCTAGTTCACCTTCATTGTTAAACCTGAAGTTTTCCATGAACAGCTGCACATGGATAAACAGATTCTTTCTTCCAGATTTTGTACATCCTATATATTGATATAACCTAAAAAGAAAGCCAAGTTTCAAGAAAATCTGTTCAGTGACTCTGAAGCAATAAGCTTGACACTTCTAAAACAGTCTCAAGCAATTGTTGTGGTGTGCTGAGAACCAAGCCCCACATCTTTTTCTGAATTCCGCCTTACTGTCTAGCACAGGAAAGAATTCCACTAAAAAATACATTCTACAACTCTTCAGAGAAAGAGGAAGGAAAGAGGAAGTCAGTCTCAAAAAAATTGTCTTAAATGCTACTGCAAACAAGTAAACAAAAACCGCAAGTAGCATTCATTACACAGATCCCCTCATCACAACCTTCCTGGCATCAAAAAAAAAAAATCTAGATGAACACGTGCTGCATCCAGTGTCGACATTCTAACAATTTTGAGCTGGTTCTTCCTATATACACTGTTTAACAAGAAAAAAGTAAGTTTCTGTGACAAAGATATGAGGTGGTTTCTAGCTAAGAGAGGTTATGACTACTCCACTGATTACCTGCATATGCTTGAAAAGACACCAATAGGTCAGTGTTACTTTACACATGAAAAAGTGTTTTACTTTTCATTTCTTATGTTTCTTCAGGATTTTTGAAGAATCCTAAAAGTATATGTGCTTTGTCTTTGAAGCAAGCAAAGCTGGCTCACAAGATTACTCTTTGGGGACCTAGAAAAATAGACAGAAAATTAATATCTGAACAAAGAATTTTTACCACAGGAAATGCCAAAATCTAAGGATTTTCTTTATTTTTCTTGTAATAATTAAACATAAAATTAAGTTTGGGCTATCATGCTTTTAAAAAAGTTGTAGTAGGTTGATTAAATATATCTGGAACAAAAAACCAGTAAGTTACATCAAATGAAATAAAACATACCCTACTGACACCTATGGCAGCAAGCATATACAAAAACAATACATGAATTGGTTAACAATTCAAAGTGAAAACTAGATATTTTCTTTTATTCATTATTTGGCCATCTTTACAGGTCCACAGCAGAGGAGAATCAACTTACAACTCAATGAACTCCAAAATTAAACAAAGAAAGCAAAATTTTAATTATGCTACATAAGAAACCCCCTCTGCTCTTTGATTACATATAGTAAGAAATAAATTTTAAGTGCTTCTGGAGATGATAATGATGAGATAAAGATGAAGACACTTTAACAGATATTTTGAAACATTCTTCATTTTTTTGATTTATAGATAATCTATCCATAGTTAAGGGATTAACTCTTACATTTTCTCCTACAAACTACTAAAATCAGACACTACCCAGCAGCTTAAATAACATATGAAAAAGCTGCATCTATTTAACAGCTGCAGAACTCAGGACAGAGGCAGTAAAATATAAAAAAAATACAGGAGTTAAAAATTCTACTGCAAGAATATTAACGGTAATAAATGAGAAGACATTAAAACCAGCAGCTAGTTAGGTGCCAGGACATAATGGAACCCATAAGGGCAGGCAAAGAATGATGCTAAGTTAGGAAGAAAGAGTCTGTTTTCAGAGAACTTCCTGACAGACACCACAACAAAGCAACATGAATGGTGACTGTGTGGTCCCCTTCTCGTAAATAAATCAGGCGTCAAAGGTTGATCTGCAGTTAATAAGAGGCCTAAGCCTTCTCCAAGGATTTGTAGTATTCTGTCAGCACAGTCCAAGCCTTGGGAGCCATGAAGCCTTCCGGTGGGTTTTGTCCTTCTCGAGCCAGCCTGCGCATGCGGGTCCCTGATATAAAATCAAAGTCTTCATGGCTGAGAGAGTAGGGGGGGAGGAAAAGGGAGGGAAAAAAGAAGATAGTTTAAAAGCAGGCAAAGTTGCTCATTCTCCTTGTACATTCTTGATACTTAATACATTTTTTTCTTGGGAGTATAATACTGTATAGCACCTGTCATTTCAAGGCCAACATGGCAGTAAATCTCAGGAATATACATCCTCTACAATATTCAGCTTTGGTAACTCCTGAGGTTTTAGCAGCATGGTACAACTGAACCCCTGTGGACTGAATTCAGTCTGTGCTTCCATTGAGCCTGGCTTGCTCTCTGTGAGGAAACAAACTCCTGTTGAAGGAGAACCACCTACTCTAACTACTGTATGAGCCCTCTGCCAAGGCAACAGCAGCCATGCTTGCCAGGGCAGGAGACCAGCTGGTTGAATGTTCCCATGCTGGTTCAAGAAAGTCATTTCAGTGCTACTAGAGAATGTGTTAAAAACTTTTGTATAACATCTTAGTGAAGGACTGTTTGGAGAACAGAAAAAGTAAAAGCCTCAGACTCTAGAGGCAAGCTTCCCAGCTGTGCCATTGCAAGACCTAAGAACACATATAATATTTATGCATATCAATAACATGGCATATACAGTTCAAAAGAAAGAGAAAAGCAATGGAAAATAAAAATACCTTCCCCTAAAGACACCTTTCTCCTAAAAAACAAAATTCAGTTGGACAAATGCAAAACTGAACATAGATCAGGATTGTTTACATTGTTCACATTAGAATCTAAATTATTAATTTCTCAGGTATGTGGTCATAAGCAGCAGAAGCCGCACAAATTAAATTATTTCTCACAGGACTGAAATGGTAAAAGCAAGACAAGAATGCCAGAGTTCTATCAAATGTTCCAAGGAAACAAATTATGTATTTCTAAATTAAATATGCAATTTTACTTATGCATTCACTCAATTTGCAACATGTATGCATTACTCATTCTTTACTTGTCTGTTTGAAATAAAAACCAAGTATTGATCTCAGATGTACATGCCTTAGAAACAGGAGCCAAGTGTGCACATCAGAGGGCAGAACTTGGCTCTAAGTGCTGGTTTATGCTCAGTAGGGTATGGAAGTCAGCAAGATGCAGAAAGCATTCCTCAGTTCCCTTTCAGAACACTAGCCCCATAACTTTTTGATTTGGACTGTATATATTTACACACCAGCACAGTCATACATGCTCTTTTCTTGTTGCAGTTTGGGACTGTGGGTTCCTGAAGTGTAACAAGACAAAAAAACCCTACTGTGCTTTAGTCCAGCAAAATATAAATTAAATAAAAATGAAAATTTAAACTTGATGTAGCTCCATGGGAGAAAAAGTTGGCACTGCTATTTATAACATCTGAAAATGTTATGCCTTACCAGAGAGATGTCTGCTGTTCACTAACATTGCCTGAAGTTAACTTGAGTTCTTTGCAAAGAACTATTATATAAAATATATGTGCGGAAGAGATAAATCTGATTAATTATGTCAAAAAAATACCAAGTCTTCAGATGATCAGGAAAAGAAGAGTACAGCAAATACTATGAAGTTTCTCCATGTGTGTTTTCTCCACACAAAAGCTGGAGCATTTAAAAAAAGGTGCTTTATTCTCCCTTTTTTCTTAAGTTTTCAGAAAAGCACTCAACTTTGTGTCATACCCTACAAGTGGAAGAATGCTACCAAGCTACTGCATTTAGATATGTCATAGAAGTTTCCTTCAATAACACATACAACTCCTTTAGCTGCTTCTTATGCCTAGTTGCACAGAAAACAAGTCAGAAGCAGAGACAGCAAGGAAGAAGTATGAAGCTAAGGAGATCTACAGAAATTATTTTAAAAATGAAAGAAAAAAGTGAGTGAGAATCATATCAGAAACATAGTATATTCAGCATGTCATAATATTTCTAGAAATGTTTCCAAAATACTATTAAAAATTTAAAAAGTACTAATGATGTCCTCACATTATCCTGAAGGTCTATTTTGACAGGGTTTTTCTTTTAAGAAAATTAGTTAAATTTGTAATTGCTAAAGTAACTCAAATGGAGCCTTGGCAATATATACACAAGATAATATTTTTTGTCTTTTAAAAAAATTACTGCATTTACAAATTTCAATAAAATTTCAGAAACTGAGATTCCTGCTAAGGAGAAAAACCTTATCAGTACTGTGATCACTATGGTGTGATGTGACTCACAAGCATTTTGAAATAAAACACATCAGTATGAGTGATTTGCTTTAGTAGAAGGAGATAGTAAAAGAAGTCACCAAGTAATTTCACTCATAGTGAATTCTGAGGACATTAAGGTCCTCTGTATAAGGTGGACTTGAATGGAACATGAGAGGGGAAACATTTGACCATTAAAGATGCTATAAAATTCAAATGCCAAAGCCATTCAAATTCCATTCCTGTCAGATTTGAAATGACCCTCAATGAAACTTACTACAAGTCTTCTGAAGTGCCTTTGAAAATTTTACTCAGTAGCTGCTGGAATCAGCTTTCTTTTAGCCACACTGGATGCTACTAAATATTTGTAACATTGATTTGACCTTTTACTGCCAATTGAGTTTGACTGGTATTAACACAATACTTTGTGCCACTGCAATTAAAAGCATTCTCTAAAAAGAAAGAGGAAAAGAAGGCAGAAATAAAACCACAACAAAAATTTGTCAACAGTAAAACAGGCCTGGAACATTTCACACTGAGGACTGGTATTTGCTCTGTGGCATAGCATCCTAGAAGTCTACAACACTCACAGTGTGGAAGAAACCATACCTACACACACTGTGAAATTTTCTTACTTATGGAGGACAGGGATTTCAGAGACCCTACAGGTCCTGTAACAAAACAAGGAGGACATTAGTTTGCAAGTAGGAAGTGACACAGACCTACGGGAAACCTCCTGTGCTGTACCTCTGAGGTGTCAATATAGCACATTGACACAGTAACTGGAGAAAACATTTCTTCTGCTTCAGCATTATTCCCTACAAATTTAATCTAAGTATAGACCACATTACACAGTAGATTTTTCACCTGGAAGCACTAAAGATCAGTTGTAATCTTGGGAACCCCGACCTCCTCTCAGGTATATAGCACTGGGCAAATGATCTTCTAGGAATTCCCATTCTCTGTGGAGAATGTCTGTCTGGTGCTCTCAAGATCTTAAAGAATGACTCTTAAATACAAGACTCGTGATAAAAGTACAGACCATTCATTCACAGGTTTGCCTTTATTTTTTTAGGCAAATAGAACAATAGGGAAATAAAACAACAACATTACTTATTCACCCTGGTCTGTCTTCAAAACTACTGTCATATTCTACTCAGCTAGTAGACTTCAGACTAATTTTAGGACAATTCACAGCCTCCTTATCTGGGGTCCAATTCTAACCTAAAAACCCTTTTTAGAAAGACTTTCTCTGAATTTAAACTTGCCTTTGCAGCATCAAGTCATGACTTACACCGTTAACTCTTACAGGAACTGTACATTATACCTTGGGAATGAATGTCCCATGATGCTGAATTAACCAGCTAGTGCCAGCTAGTTTCAAATCCCAACCAGCCAGGAACAAACTGTTTGTGAAATTAGAACACAATATTGTGATTAATATCAACATATGCAAAGCAAATCCTTTCCTGCTTCCTTTCTGATTGGCAGGAGGGTTTAAATCTCCAGATGCAGAATTTCAGTGTATCCTACATTATGTACTAATGGTAACTAAAAAAAAATTTCACATAACTAAATTAAGGAGAACAGTCAAGTGTGCTTATCTCAGCCTCTTACTATCACTTTAAAAAACAAACTTCAGAACAGTATGTACTTAGTTGGAGCAGCCCTCCTATAAGTATGATTTTATAGTATTAAAGCAGTAATGGCAACCGTATTACAGGTCCTGGGAAAAAAAGATATAAAGTTAAAATCTATCTTCTTCACAGATACCCATGCTTCATTTACATTTTATAGATAGCAGGAACAATCTGCTCCAGTCACCTTACTTAAGGGTTTCTTTCAGCCAAAATGTTCTCTTTGGTTTTCCTTCAGGGAGAAAAAAAAAAAAAAAGAAATTTAATTCCAGACACTGCTGTGGCTTTTTTAATTGCCAGACTAATTTCCTTTCTTAATTGAGTTTTTTTCTCAGCAGCAGTCTGTGGCTGCATTTTATAGGACTGATTTTCCATAAAGAATTGGGAATCTCTGCTCACAAAACCAGCTTCTATTATTAAGCCACTAATCCCAAATTACACTTGTCTGTGGTAACTGTTTGTGAGGCCTTTTTGGCTGAAGAAGCACACTAACTGATTTTCTAAAGGAATTTCAGCCTTGGGTAAGCTGTTTAGGGATGGGGGGGGCGAGGGGTGGAGTTAATTGTTGGTTTCTTGGTTCTTTGGTTGTTTTCTTTACACTTCACTCTACCAGGTCAGATATTCATTTTTAATTACTCCATTATAACTAGAGTTCTTACTATAAACTTTTCCAAAACCCATTTGGATATATTCAATTATGGATCAAAAATTTTATGAAATCTAAAAGTACAAAAACTTTTATCCCTATTTATATTGTATTATTTTATTATTTATATCATATTATCCTTAATTTGACCAAAGGGAAAAGAAAATGAAATTAGCTCTACCTAGGCAGCTATAATCACTTCAAATGCATTCCTCAAATCACTCTCCTAGATCTAAGTTTCAGACCAATTGCTTTTCAAAAAATAAGTTTCAAAAGTTCAGTTTCATGAGGTGCTAAACCTAGTTCTAAGATGTCCAAAAAACAAATTTAAAATTGTATTGGCTTCATGAGGTAAAACATGAATAGAATTCCAAGTCATTGGCTGTTCATATGTCTTAATGTTCTAAAGGGTAACTTTATTTAAACAATTTAATCTATTTATAAAAGTTAAGGATATTTCTGCCTTTCCTTACTAACAGGGGCCAAGTGACTTCAGCTCCCACACAGCACCACAGCCCAGCACTGTTAACCAGCAGCACGAGGTCCTGACATATCAAGTCAGCAGTCTCCAGACTGGTCCCAGGCAGGTACTGGGTCAAGTGAAACTCCAAGGGCAGCACATGTTCTGGAGGGTACTAATAGAAGTGAGAAACAAACTGACCTTCTATACCTACTCCACAAAACTGTGCTTGTGTGGTCATCTTTGGGATCAGAAGACCTTAAGCACAATAACCTCTTGGAATCACAGACAGCACACCAGAGAAGTGAGGCCTTTGGTACTGATTTGGAGGCAGGGTCACTGTAGGCTTTTTGGCGCTTCCCAGCAAGGTCATGAGCAGTTCAGGCACAGCTAGTCTCACACACCTTACTGTAGGCAGCTGACCAGTGGTGACCCAGCCTCTGAACACCCATCCCCACAGGCATATAAGGAATGCTATCAGCAAGTATTACACTTTACTCATAAAAGTTGAGCAAAGCAGCTCTCTGCCACTGCAAATTCTGCAGCCACAGCTTTTCAGATACCCCTCTGGCAGCTGGACCAAGCTTTTGGTAACCTCTCACCATGAGCCAAAGATTCATCTACCACCATCCTTCTGTTAGAACTTCCCTCAGAAATCAAAAGGTAATAGCAGCAAAGAGCCCAATTGCAATAACCTCTGCATGTCTTTGCTGCCAAGCCAGGTGTGGGTGTGACTCCACCAAATTACAGAGACACTCAAGGTAGCAGATGAGCTCTACAATGGCTTCTTAGAAGCACCTTCCCTAACAGAGGAGTCCAGAAGGCCTGAAAGAACAGAAGATATGACCACACACAGAAAGAATAACTACACCCAGCAGCTAAGACACATGGCCAGCTATAGCTCAGACCAAGGGAAACCCCCTTGTCATAACCTTCCACACATTCATTAGTGTTGTAAATTCTGGAATTGTCCAGTTGTCTGTCAAGTGTCTAAGCCTCAAAAAACTGAGAAAGGTGCAAGAGATATCGAATTAGCCTTTACTAAAAAAAGTCACAGTAATGCTTCTATGCATTCTCCTCCCCACATTTTCATGCTGTGTTCTTCACCAAGTGAGCTCAGGAAATACTTCCACAAACATCACTATTTCACATTCAAGGGTCTTCACCAGTACTGATCATCTCATGTTTCCAGACAATCCTCTCTTCCCTGCCATCCTCCTCGCAGAGTCAAACACCACATGGTCCAGGAGTCTGCCACATTTTCAGCATTACACAGACTATCTTGAAAGGCAGCCAGCTGCACCCACCCAAGCTCTAGCTCTGTCTGGAGCCTACCACAGTGCTCCGTCTGGCAGGCAGGAGCAGTGATGGGAGCCTGCATGTGTCCGCATTGCCACCTAGAGGATTGCTGCCACACACCAATCCATCTACAAACAGTATCCAGGGGAGGACAAAACAAATGGGCTTACATCCTGACAGCACCAGGGCACAACTAGACATTAGTGGCAGCATGGCTTTTTTTCCATGACAGTTACAGAACCAGGGAAAAAAGTGCCCCAAACCAAGGCCTCATAGACACAGTGAAAGGATAAAAGGGTGCACATGATGCACTCTGTGGCAAAAGGGAAAATCTGTTCCCACTGCTTTTCATAAAAAAATCTCAAGGAGTTGTTTGGGTTTTTTAAATCATTTGCTATGGTAATGACAGAGGCATAATTTTACTCACCTTGATTCAAATCACATCTATCCCACTATCAATGATCAGAGAATCAATATTCTGAATTTTGGCCTGTCACATTGCTACTCCCTTACTATTCTAATTTAGTAAGACTTGACACACCAATAAAACTACTTCACTTTGATCTTTCTGTATTGAAGCATGACCAGCAGGTCCAGGAAGTTGATTCGTCTCCTCTACCCTACTCTTGTGACAGCTCACCTGGAGTACTGCATCCAGACCTAGGGACCTCAACTCAGAAAGTCCATGGATCTGATGGAGTGAGTCCAGAGGAGGGCAAAAAATTTGATTAGAGAGCTGGAGCACCTCTCCTCTGCAGACAGGCTGAGTGTTGGAGCTTTTTAGTCTGTAGAAGAGAAGGCTCCAGGGAGACTTTATAGCACCTTCGTGTTCCTAAAGGAAGTTACAAGAGAGCTGGAGAGGAACTTTTTGCAAGGGCCTGTAGTGATAGGAAAAGGAGGAATGACTTCAAAGTGAAAGAATATAGGTTCAAATTAGATATTAGGAAGAAACTCATTCCTATGAAGGTGGTGAAGCACTGGAACAGATTGCCCAGAGAAGTTTACATTTCATTACCAACTTCAGCTGCAGTTTGATGTAAACCAAAAGTACACTTCAATAATCTGAATAAAGAGGATTAAATTAAAATGACAAGTCATCTTCCCAGTATCATTCATTGTCATACAGTTTTGGACACTGTACGTTTCCCTACACGAGGGAAAAATAACATTGAAATATGCATACAGAAGGTGAAATGAACTGTACTGTTATTGGATTTAAAAAAATCAAAAACAGCTGAAACCCCTGGGACATATCATTTTCTTAGGGCATCATTGTGCTTTATTGCTAACAGAAACTAAATAGCTATTTGTCACCCCATCTTGTCCATTTTCTTTTCCAAGCTTCACAATCTCCCTGCATCTCTTCCCTCCTATCTGATGCACACCTGACACCTGAGAAGCTTATTTAGAAAGACAAAGCAGGAGAAATAATCACATCTTTCTCTGGATTTACCAATCTGTGCCATTATGTTCCAGAACCAGATAAACCTCAGTAGGAGAGTCTTCACATGGCAACTAGTTAGATCAGGTAGTTGCACTGTGAACCAAATCATGCTGAATTCAAACTACATTTGTCTAAAAGCTACATTGATCTAAAACCTATCTGAACACTGCCCTATTTGAGCAATATGAATTTAACGATAAACATTTTTTTTAATGTGGTCAGGGGTAAGAGGCAGCTATTGCTCAACATTTTCCTAAAATGAAAATACAACTTACTGATCAGAGTCATAATAATCCATGCACTTCTTTTTTTTATTATAGGCCGCAACCCTGAAGGGTACAATTTCCAGTGCTCGGAGGCCTGGAGCCATTGTGAGCACTTTGGCACCGTGGGTTGGTTCATACAGATCTTTCCCAGTGTCAGGGTGGGGCATCCCTGCGGGATCTCGCCCTACAATGTAGAAGTTAGCTCCTGCAACCATCCGGGATCTGCAGTGCCACTGAACCTAAAACAGAGACAGGAAAAACAATTAACAGAAGAAAATGCTCCAAAACTTCAACTCTCAAAATGGGCAAGCACTCTGTAGCTACTATGTTCTCCTTAGTCAGATGTGACTTTTACTATGAAGCCACAACATAATAAAGAACCAGTTAAGTTGATCACCATAAAACTTACAGCTAAAATATACTATCTCCATTTTATCTGCACAGTAGGTACTCAGAAAGTTACTTCAGCATCATCTACACATTCAGAACGAAAAACCGCCCATGTTCAGCATTTTTGACTTGTATATGTGGCAAGGATGTCGTTCAAGGCAGAACTAAGAGTTTGTCTGCACGAACGTTAAAACCCAAAGGACATAAAATACGTACACACTGCACATGAATGCTTGTAATAGATTAACTTTCCTAAGCAGGTGAATTTGTTGCATTTTGATACAGCTTTGCCTTACAGAACTGCTTCTTCCAAGGCATTTTCAGGAAGGTTAAAAACACAAAGAAATACTAAACTGATATTTATTAAACTTGTCCATTAGTATTTTTACAGACTGGATAGATAACTTATAGGTAACCATATTACCAGCTGCTTGTTCTTCTGTAAAGCACTTGTGCTACAGAAACAGCTCTAGTACCAATGACTTTTAAATAACCTATGGAAAATTATTAAAGAAAGAATCTCTCTTATTACTTGAACAAACATTACTGTCAGGCCATACTCTGCGATCACTGGAAATGACCTCATAGGTCATAGGAGGAGAATAGGTAAGGAAAAAAATTTTATCTGTTCAGAAAAAGGAATGTGATTTTGTTCCTCCGCACACATACAGGAATGAGGTAGAAGATTTCTGTTAATTCTCACAAAAGGCCTATGGAGAGCAGCAGGAGATTCCCTGCATGAACTTGCTCACATGCCTCAGCTAGATCTGGACTGCAGTTTTTTCTCTGGACTGAAAGACAGTGAAAGCTCTGTTTGACCAGTCAACTGGCCAGCAGAAAATAAGTGGCATCTGCCTAATTTAACTTCACTAGCAAGATCGCCTATCTATGAAAAAAGCTACCCCAGAGTCAACCTTGGAGCCTGGTCAGAAGTTGAACTTCTGGTGGAGGCAAGCAAGGAGGGAAAAGAAAAAAAAAAAGAATGAGATGGAGAATCAATATTCCCTCAAGGAATTGTCCTCAACTGAGAAGATTGTTTCTGCTGCCTCCCACAAACCTCTAGGGACTCCAACCCAAGACCTGCATCCTAAATAAAGTGTTGCCAAAGAATTATTTCATAAAAAGCCTAGAAACAATTCTCTCTGAATTAAGTTTGCCAAAAAATAAACAGAATGCTTTTTTCTTAATATGTGAATGCCCCTCCAACATACGAGCTTCTTTCTTAACAATCATAAAACTTAAATATTTTAAAATTCAGGACAATCACTTGGTATGTTAACAGATCTTATCACTCCTTCTGTAAAAGACCATTAAAAAAGGAGGAAGGATTAAATTATTATATCCTTGTAACTGTAAAGAAAGGAAACTATAAACATAATATTTTCTCCCACCATTTCCAGCAAAATCCTCCAATATAGAAGTTTTTTCAGAAGAGAATATTTTGTTTGGTGACAGAGACTTGATAATCTGCTTTTACAAGCAAAATTAGTCTTGTCTCTCCCTCCATTAAAACAACACAACACACAAACATCAGAGGTAGCACAAAATATTTTAGTGCACTATCAAAAGGGTTTTGATTTACTTTAAACTCTTGATGTATTTACCTCAGTTGGTCCTGCATACATCATGGGGGAAGGGAATATAGCTACCACTGTTGTTTCTGGATTCAGGATTCCCTCCTCCAGTACTGCAGCATGCTGCTTCATGCGCCACATAAGAGGAACATCATCCTCCTTTGTCCAGCCTCCAAGGGGATGCAAGAGCAAAACTGGGCGCCGGTAGCCACGTTCCAGAAGCTGCTTATGAGTATCCTGCATTAAAAGAGCGTGCCCGTTGTGCACCGGGTTGCGTAACTGGAATGCAAACACAGCATCTGTGAAGTAAAAAAAAACAAAATAAAAGATATAAGGAAAGTAAGTTATCTGGTCAGTAGTTGTACAGCCACAGAAAAATCTTCAGTATACACTTTCCTCTGAGCTCTATTAAACAAATGTAATAGCACTGCCCACAGGTCATTAAAGAATTATCAATTATTACAAAATCACTGTACTTAATGAGCAAAACTAATAAAAAACAACCGTACCAAAAAAAAAAATCAGCTTCCTTAACTTCTGAATTTTCTAGAGAATTATTCTAGTTTCTCCAAGAGCTATAAACTTCTATTTGGATTTTTGAGCTATAAACTTCTATTTGGATTTTTAACTTGCATAAGGGTATTATATTCTAATAAGAAATAAAACTATTCTACTTATTTTTAAGAGGCTAAATATATCATCAAGAGAACAAATGGACCTGTTTGGAACAAAACTAATAAAAGGGGATTTAATGTTCCTTACTAAGTATTCTTCACCTTAGTTTGGTAGATTTTAAGCATGGTAAGAACAGAGCAAGACTAACTGCTATTCCAGAGTATCACAAACACTTCAATGAAAAATCCTGCCACAACCAGAATTTCTCTCTCCTGCAAATTCAGATGAACTAAAGTGCCCCGCAAGACAGCAAAATCACTGTAACGAGAGATTTTCCAACACGGAACCAATGAAACCTAGAGAACAGGGATTTTTTTAGATCTCAAATATATGTTTGTTTAGGACTTAGCCAAAAGACTGATATTGCAGACCTACGGCTCCTACACAGAACCTACAGACCACACAGAACAACGATAGGAGCTCAGGACCAGTTGTGCTTTGCATTCTCAATGTTAATCTCTCTCCTCACATTTACAAGTGCAGCTGCCTGCCAGCATGTTTGTTCTCTACTTTATGACATTCCTCAGCCTCTTACTTATCTGCCTAATCCAGCCACTTTTGTGAAAAAAACTGGTTTATTTCTTGTGCTGGAAAGAAACTTGGCACCAGCCTACCTGCACTACTTTCATAAATCTTGTTCCCCAGAAGCAGCATGTAACAGACTTAAAAATAGTAGAGTATGAAAGCTCAGCATTCAACCATACCTCTGTGGTTTTGGCCAAATATGATCTTTGAATCACTTTTTATCACATTTTAACATTATCTTTTCTTGCACTACCCACATGTCTATGGTGCATGGAAAGAAACTTCAGGCACTACCAGCTTCTGTTATGTATTTAGGCAATGCAATGCGTGAGATCATAAAAATTATTACTATTAAAAGCAAAGAATGCCACCTACCAGAGCATTCAAAATTTTCACCCTTGAAACGATGCCAGCCACAGTGGTGGCAGCAGACATTTGGATAACCCTCTGCAGAAAGAAAGAAAGCAAAAAAAATTTACTCACCAGCATTCATTTCCTTGAATTTCTGCCTTAGTTCAGCTGGAGTGAGGCGGTATTGATCAAGTCCATCATTCCAATAAATACGATCAAGGACCTGTAGATCTCCACCTACAAGCCAGTTGCCTTGCTCCATAACCATCTAAGAAAAAAAACCAAAGTGCATGTCAGGATTAGTTATCAGCTTCTCCTGAGTATCAAGAGCATTGCAATGGGGACAAATCTTTACCAAGGATTGTGTTTTCCAGGGTAATTTTATTTGACAGTCAGAAGTCAAGCATCAGTATTAAAAAAAATGAAAAAAATTCACTGGAGTATAGTCCAAACATGTTATATCATGATGCAGGAGAGCTACACAAATCTTCAGTAGGCATATACCTTTCTTTCAAAATTGAGATAATATACAGAAATGCAAATAGCCAATATTCTTTACCAGCAATGCATGACAAACAAAGATAGTGTCTGGAAAGCCTTGTCTATTACAATTTATTTAGCATATACTAGCATATATTTTTATTAGTACATATTTTAAAATTTAATTACAATATAGCAATACAATGAAGTTGCACACTGTATAGTTATTGGTCAAAGCAAATGCTATTGCAATATCACTCTGTAGTTTACAAGAGTCTTGTCAGGAATAAAGTAACAAACAAAACAATTCTGATTAACTACTCACCCACTTTAATCTACAATTAAGATCAGAATCTTTGAAGTAGAACAGCTTTTGGACTTGTTTCATGGTAGCAGTTTACCCAAGTAACAGATGTTGGACAGTCACTACACTTCTTTTTATATCTTTAAATATCACCTCACGTTTTCTCAAAAACTAATTATGGCAAGCTGCTTAACATACTCTACAAATTGCCATAGACATGACTCTGAAATTTTTAATTTTTAAGAATGCATTTTCTTTTGAAGATGAAATCACAAAGAACTTTCAAGTTTCAAACACATTTCTTGTAACTTTTTTAGCCTTATGTAATTTAGAAATGACAAAAAATCTTGATATAATAGAAGATACTACACACTAAACCTAAAAGCCAAGATGCAAAAATTAGGTGTGATTTTTTCAATTTATTTTTCCTTTGACCTGCTGGAATTAAATGATGCCACAGTAACCATTCCCTTCCCAAAGAAAATGCCAGACTTTGACATCCTTTTAAGGTGGAAGGAAGGTGTGATAATGATACAAAGATGAGAAAACTCTGCACTACAGAATCTCTTAGGTACCCAAATATTTCTGATTAAGAACAGTCACCAAATTCACGTGCTGTCATGTTACTACTATACACCCCAGTACAAGCATATGAACATAGTTCCGCATCTTCTACATAAGAAGTCATTCAAATTTTGTCTGCATGAGATTTTCTTAGAATTTATTAGATCTGTGTTAAGTTTTCAATAAAGGGACAATCTTGTCTTCAACATCACATTCAAGAACACATCCAGAGCTTTCAAAATCCTCTATTAATCATACAGATACTTTCACAACATTTCAAAAGCTCCCCCTTTTAGAGACCAAGCTCATAATTTGAAGTTAAATTTCTCTTTACCTAATTTTATTTCATACATGTAAACAAAAATACCTCAGAGACAAATGGGGAAATAAAGATATTTTGGCTCTGCAGAGCTAAGATGTAACATTCACATCAGCTTGCATAAGCCAACACAGCATTGCGATGAGTATGTTACAATTAGAATACTTCAGTGTGACATACGCATAAGGCCAAGATAATGAAATATAAGAAACACAATGGCTGGGAAATTACACCCCAGAGAGTTAAATGATGAACTCTCCAGGAACAGGGCCTGTTTGAAAAACATCTAAAGCAGGCAGGTCTCACGTGCACCACATGTAGAGAGAAAAGAAGTTTTCTATCCTTCGCAATGCATATATCCACTGATTAAGGAGCTTTGATGATCCATCTGGTGATACAGAAGGATGTGTTTCCTAGGCATACTGAAGGGCAAACTTCCCTCTTCTGTAGCACAGATTCTACAGTACACTCTAAATTCATTTCATGTGTACATATTGACATTAGATTTTCAAACTAAGTACAGACTATTCAACAGCTGCACAGAAAAAAATTACCTTTGTTTCTGCTCAGACATTTTAATTAATTTTGAAAGTAGTTTTTTTGTCAAAATACATCAATCATAGACACATACTTCAATAAATCTGCAGCTCCACAATTGTACAGCGAGTAGGACTAGATTTTCAACTTTAAAACACGCACCTTGATATAGGGATGTTCCTTGCATGTCGTTCCCCACTGCCTAGCACAGCGTTCCTCTTTCCTGTGCTCATAGAATTCAGGATTACGGAGAATGGCAACGCGGCGACCTTCATACACCAGTGCAATTGCTGTGCACCCATCGAGCCTCTCTTTGTCTTCCTGAGTAGCTGTTAGCACTATAGGCACTGACAGATTAATAACTCCCCCTGCAGAGGGAAGAAAAAAGCTCTTTATCCTCAGTAATATTCATCAATGTTGTTATGAAAATCTACCTAATTAACAGGTTACTTTTAAGGCTGTAAGTGTATTACATGACAGGTAGTTGAAACACTTATTTTAACAGGGATTAAACAACTTCTAGAATGAACTCACGCATCCATAAGATACACATGCTATAAAATTGAGGTTTGAGGAAGAGCCAACACAGTAGTGAAAACACAGCACAAGCGCAATACACAGCAAGTATTTAGAGCTGCACAAAAATATTTAAACTGTGAGGATACTACTTTTTGGGAATGTCAAATTAATACCTTTCTTAAGAATCTATATAGAAAGTTGAAATACACAAATAGCATTTAAAAGAGATCATCTGAAATATCAGACAAGGTTGCTACTGGAGTGAATAATCAGTAAAAAGGAAATTATATTCTCAGTAGCCATACTTTTGGCCCCTAAGAAAAAAACCCATGCAATAGGAGCAGACAAATGGACCCAAAGAGTTAACACACATAATTGAACTATTTCAAAAGGTAACTTTTGTTGATTATTTAAAACTGTATTCAGAGTCAAGCATTTACCTTCCAGAAAAAACTGATGAGTCAGGAAAACATTCCGCATAGTTTGTTCAGCTGAAATTTACTAGCTACTTTCCCCCTAAAACTGAGCCAATGTAGCCGAATTTTAAGGTTATGTGTGGTCCTCCTTTTTAAGCACCTACTTCACTGCCAGATGCTGAAGTCTTGTTTTTCTTTTCTACAAGAGTGAGATTTGAGAAATCCAGCGGAGTAAATATTATAACTCTACTACAAAGGCTTGGGTTCTAATAAGCATATGCCCGAGTGCAAAACTTTTGGGTGGCCTCCAGGAGAAAAGTCATGGACCCTTTAAAGTTAATGGAGGTTTTGGCATTTGCCAAGACTCTAAAATAAGGCTAATTTTGCTATTATTTAAGCAATACCTTTTTTATTAGGAAATTTAAAATTATAAAGGTGTATGAAAATTTTAAGAGAAAAATAGATCCCCTTCTTTCATAATGAAAATGTATAATGCATGCTGTGCATCTACCCCTAAGTTCAGTCTTGGTGTCAAGTTATTTTCAAAGCAACTAGGTCATAAAACTGAATTTGGCAGCAGTCACAGAGAGTGGTTTGACACCCCAAAATGGATAATTTAAAAAAAACTTGCTTTGCAGACAAGTGCATAAGTACTTCAAAGTATGAAGAGATGTCAAACCTGTTGATTGCTGGTCCATGACCAGCAAATAAATACATAATATTTTCCACATTTTTTTCAGCTATTGCACTAATAAGAAACTGAGGCAGGGTAGTGAAGCAAGATGAGCACAGTGTCAGGATGAGACTTCTCCAGACAACTTAATCTTTAAAGGGAGATTACTAGCATATCTGCACTGATCTCCACAGCTTAGAAGTCAGTCAGTATGAACACTACTTTTAAAGTCCAAAGGATGAGATGCATTGCAGGTAATAAATTATTTCCCTCTCTTCAGAATCAAAGCCCTGCAACAGGACAGCTGCTGTAAGACCCAGAACTAACACACCAAGCAAGGAGGTAACTTTGAGGATGTTGTTTTGAATTAACTGTTGTCATTGCTGCAAGCAGCAAAGCAGCTTTAGGGCAAACACATTTTTCTAGAAAGATTTGCACATGTAAGTGCTGTAGTAAATCTCTAAAAAGAGAAAATCAGTAGCAGGACATCTAGAGGAACATAATGATTTATCCAAGTTTAGGACTGAAAATTGTTTCGATCAATAAATTGCTATTTTTCATTACTCATTTTTTTTGTAGCACAGACAAGATACTCAAAGTAACACCAAGTTTAAAAATTGTTATATTGTTATATCTGAAGCACTCACCTATACAAGGGCTTAAATGCCTAATAAAAATCCTGATTTACAGAAAATTACAGGACAGGACTAGGACCTACTAGGTATTTTAGCAGCTGAATGCATTGCATGTCATCTGCAGAGGACTTTTAAGCAGGACGGATGTACAGAAGGCAAATTAAATAAGAACAAAACTAGCAGCCCAAAATTGTACTGCAAAGTAACAGGATGGCATTATGCTGTCTAGGATAGCATCTAGACAAAAGAAAATTAAGAAATGTAAGAAGGATGACATGTATCTTCTGTACATGATGTCTGTATTACAGAATTGAGAGGAAAGTGACTTCTTTTTGTTCTGCTATTTGGTCTCTAGCAAGACAAGAGTGGTGCAAAAGGAAGCAAGAATATAGGAAAAAGGCTGGAGTAAAACAGCCGTCAAAGAGGAATAAATTAAAAATGACAGAGTGTCACAATCAAACTCCAGAATCTGAGGATGTTATGGCTTACTATCTTAACAAAGTTCTTAGCCAACTGGTAATGCAAAATAAATTTTTTTCAATTAAATCATCTCAGGAATTTACTAAGTCATAGTAATTCAATTACATGTGACAATTGTTCACACTCAGATTCTGATTTTACACTTGTAACAGCTCCAGCACTCAAGTCAGTTTCTTGTCCTTCATTTCTAACACCAAACAAATGTTTTGGTCCCAGAGCTAAACAACAAATAAATTGCAATTCCAAATTCTAATATCAATTTCTTCAAAACAACTTAGAAGTGTGCATTTTAGAATTAAACATTTTTCAAGAATTAAGATATTTGAAAAAAATTTGTAAAGGGAAAAAGACAAAATATTCAAATTCTAATATGATGGTAGGTATGAAAAAAAATTACATTTAAAACTGGTTATTATAATATTCTCTTCCCTTATCCCAGACCTGAAGTTGTGCACAAGCCTGATAATGTGTTACCACACCACCACTAAGAAGCAAAGCATCAAAAATGTTTTAGAAGTATGATTAGTTTGCTTGGATTTACAAATGGTGTGTTTTACCCTACCATCAAGGAGACAGTCAAAGTGAAGGCACTGGAGGTATTCTCTCTCTCTCATAAAGCCATTCAGGGGTGTTGCCCAACCTTCTGCTAGCACTTGTACCCACTGCATATCCACCTTGTAAAGAAATGAAGAAATAGACTTAGAGCAGGTAAAAGTTGCTGCTTAATTACTGGCATCAGGTATTAATCCTAACAGATCATGCTTTAATTCTAAAATGCAGGAGAGTACAAATGGAAGATTTCTCCATGTTACAGTTTTCAATCACAAATAATTCAAAGTTTCTACAAGTAAGGAAAAAAAACCAACTTGTTCCTCACTGTTCATTTTTTTTTTTGCTATTTTCCAGACCCTACACTGGATCAAATTTCCATGTGTTAAAAAAACCAAACCAAGAAACACACACCAACAAATTTTATTTACAAATCTTGATAAAGTTCATCTTAACAAAATTAGAGAATCCCACTTGCCTTTATCTAACAAAACGAGATAACAAAGATGTTAAAAAACAAAAAAAAAAAAGAAAAATAATAATGCATATAATTTAATATATTATTTCTGATATAAAAATATCAGAATGATGGGTATAAATATTAAGAGGTCTAATCTTTAAACAAATTAGACTTTTTTTTTTTCAGAAACTAAGACACAATCCAGAAGTAAAATTCTCTCTGGACTAGTACTTACTTTAGTATGAGATATCAGTTTACACAGAATTTCCTTCCCTAGCACTCAGTCACACTATGACTTAGTGTGTGGTCTCCATTATTTCTGCATGTACATTACTAAGACTTGGTCAAATTTTTGACAAGGACAGGCTTTGCTTATGCAAGTCTCTTTTGCAAAGGGCATGACTAGTTCTATTACAATGTTTAATTTATACTGAGGCAAGTACAAAACACAGTTTATTCCTGAGCTTACCTTAGACACTTGTTTGATATTTAACAAGCCAGTGGTTGGGGGTGGAGGGAGAAATTATTTGTTTTTCTAGATAGGAAGCAATTTAGAATGGGACACTACTGAAATTTAATAATGGTGACCTTAAGTATTTATTCCTCAACAAAGCAATTAATAGTTTTAAGCAGATATATGTGAAAAAAAAATAATAAAACATGGTGAAAGGAAGTATCAATATTCATTACTAGTAGATGACCAAGTAAATTTTAAAATTACTTAGTTCAATGCTTTGTATGTCACCCCAATACTTCAAAGTCTACTCACAGACGCTGAACTCTCAGCTTAGTCAGCTCCTAGATCAAGCTTTAAGTTCTAGTAATACCAGCAAAAAGCCAGGGAAAAACCTCCATGCATTGTATCTGTGTTTAGGCTTATTTATTCAGAAAAATTAATGAGGTAGAACAAAAACACAGCCAGAAGCAGCTTCATCTAATTGATCTGAGTTGAAAAATAAGGCATTCAACCAAAATAAGAATAGGGTTGATCAAGTTGTTCCATGTTTTTCCATATTCTCTCTGCTGGAAACTAGAAACATAGCACAACTATGTTCTAATCAGAAAAAAAAAGCAATAAAGTAGATCTGATTACATCTTTGCAACTGTTTGAGTTTTGTATGTATATTTAAAGCTAATGTTGTTCAGCTGAAAACTACCAACAGGAAGAATCAAGAAGTAGGCAATCACAATTCACAATGGTTTCTGTAAGTAAACTGAAAAAAAAACCTAAGCAATCCTTCTAGAAACAATTTCTTATACATGACATTCCAGGCATGGTTTCATCCATGGATCTGGGGGGAGCATGGGAGGAAATCACTGTAAAATTTTTCTCCAGGGATAAACTAAGTAACACTATATCAGACATTATTAATGAAAGTATGAAGATCAATTATCTCTGGTAAGTAAACAAAGAAACCACAGATGTTGTTGCTTTCACTCAAGGAAAGAGGGAAAGAGTCTATCAAGGTGTATTCTGTAACCAGTGGAGGTATTTCAACTGCATCGACTTAACACTAAACAACAGATCAGACTGTCCTTCAACTGCAGCAATGAGACACCTGAACACAAAATACCTTATTTATTTCCAGGGTTAACAGAGATTCAGCATCTGTTTTGGCCAACTGTAGCTTGTTTTCTGGCACATAAAGCTCTTTCACCTCGTAAGAGGCATCCACTGGTACAATGTCCTGTAGAAAAGGAATAAACAGAATTTAATATTTGCTCAGAATGCCTCTTGAGTAACAGCAAGCTAGTTACTCAAGCCAGCAGACTGGCTAAAGTGAAACATTCTGACAAGAGATTTTTTTCTAAACCTTAAGTAACCCGTATAGCATTTATCTAGAAAATATTTAACTATTGAATTGAATGAAATTTTTATGAGTTGATGTCTACATTATCTAGAGTAGAAAGGCAGACAATGCTTTTACACATGCTGAAGAAGTAAAAAAAAAGAATCAGAGACTAAGCATTTATGGATTTAAGCCATTCACTATAGAAGACACATTAGAAACTGTAACATGAAGGCAAAATGCATTAAGCTCCTTCTCTGCTGAAAATTAATACAGAAGCACACATTAAAAGTATTTCCTACAGCTAATGACATAACACCAGTATTTTCATCTATATACTAATTCTTAGAATATTTAAATGTGATGTCATCTGTGCATATATATGTAATGAACCAAAATCTAGCTCTATAACCAACACATTTTTATTTGAAAAAAAAAATCAGTACTCTTCCATGTGTATTAAACAAGATAGTCTCACTCCACAATGCTTTAGACTTGAAGCTTGTTAGAAGAGATCAACACAAAGATAAAAATGTAATTAAAAGAGAGAAAGTCATCATGATAACACTGTTAAGAGTCTCCTCCAACAAAGGGTGGTGTACTATGTCAAAAGCCAGTCAAATATTCCAGTGATGTTCAGTAGGAAAAAAAAATCAGTGAAAAGAGGCTAACTATTATTTTTAAAACACATTATTCAGTGTTGGAGAAACCTTTGTAAAATAATGCTTTACTTTTGGAGAAAAAAGCTCACCCTTGGATCAACACACAGTAATTAAATTATGCTTACTTTTCCAGTATATGCAGGGCAGAGTAAATAGGTATGCTCATAGAAAACACAAAGTTAGCTCAGGAATTTTAATGCATTTATCAGACTTTAGGCACTACCTCCATGGAAAGTAAAATAAAGGCAGCAGAATGCTGACAAGTGAGAGATAAAATGACAAAGGAGTAACAAGATGTGATGAGTCTCACTGCCTGTTGCATAATTCATACCCTCAAAGATGCATCAAAAGAAGACAAATTAAACTAGCACTTAGAAATGCTGTTTTATAAGGAAAAGCTTGGTCCATTACGTATCAGACATCATTTTGGAAGTAAATTTTACTACACTGTAAGTTAGATAAAATCAGCCTTCTGTTTTCTTTGCCTGAGCAGCAGCATTACAGCCCTGGAGAGCTGCAGCAGACTCCTGTCACAACAACAACCCCAAAACTAAATGAAGGTATCACCTCCTGTAAGCAACACTATAATGATGGAGTGCACATCATGCTGCTTCACAGATTTCCCTCAGGACCCTGGCTCATTAGCAGGCTAGGATGTCCTAATTTTACAAACCATCAATAGCTTAAAATAAATGTGCCTATTAAAAAGATCTCTTCAAGTATTATCCTGGTTTTAGTGTCCCAGTTTAACTGGCAAAACAAAGGTTTCACAAAGCAGTTTCTGTCAACAACCTACCTCATTATACAAATACAAACAGCTTGAAGACAGTTCAGCAACTGAGTCTGACATTTGGAGAACTTGTAGGATTAGTAAACCTAGACTCCCTTGCACACATGAAAGTCGTACTTAAAACATCAACTCAGATTAAAAAACAACAACAAAACAAGAAAACTATCAACAAAAGGAATCTATGCATCTTTAAACTGTATGAATTTTAGGAATTAGGAAAACGTTAGGCTAGCAAGCCATCTAGTGACCATTCTAAGGCATCAGTTTTACTGAAAGCTTAATTCTACCAAAAGACAAGTTACAGAATATTCCACAATATTTATTATTTCTCAAGGCATTCATATAAAAATGGCAAAATAATTAAAAAAAATAAACTAGATGTGTTATGGAAATGTGCCTCCTCACACTGGGGTGTAGGGTTCTTTGCTGATGCTGATTGCCTCTGGAGATCATCTAGTGCAGCTTCCTGCACAAAACTGGTCCCACTGCAGCAGGCTGTTCAGGATCTTGGCCAATCAAGCATTAAATATCTCTAAGGACAGGGCATCCACAAACACTCAAAGCAACTTGTTCTAATAATTGACTATTTATAGCAAAAGGCTTTTTCCCCTATATCTAATTTTAATCTCTCATATTTCATTTCATGTGTGCTGCCCTCATCCTACCCTCATACACCTCTAAAATAAGTCTTCATCTGTCTTCCCTACACTCTCCCACTTGGATGATAGAAACTCCAACAAGAACTCCTTTAGCCTCCTCCACGCTGAAATCCAGTTCCTCTCAGCCTCTCTTTGAACAGTGTCATACTCCAGCCTCTGACCATCTTGGTGACTTTCGCTCAGCTCACAGAATCACATCAATGTCTGTTTTCTCCTGGGTGAAAGAAGGGCACAAACCTGGACAAGGTATCCAGACAAGGTCTTGCAAGTGCCATATAAAATTGCAAAACTTGCTTTTCTTGAGCTCCTGGCTATGCTCTTGTTATTTACAGTAGAGCATGCAGGTAATCTTCTCTGCAGCACAGGCACATGTTTCCATAATGCTAAAAATGTTTTTATAATGCTGAACAATTTATTTCATAGAATCATAGAAGCACAGAATGGTTGGGATTGGCAGGGACTTTAAGGATCATCTAGTCCCAACCTTGCTGCCATGGGCAGGGACACCTTCCACTAGACCAAGTTGCTCAAAGCCCCATCAAAACTGGCCTTCAACACCTCCAGGGATGGGGCATCCACCGTTTCTCTGGACAACCTGTTCCAGTGTCTCACCAGGCTCACAGTAATGAATTTCTTCCTGATACCTAACCTAAACTACCTTCTGTGAATTTAAAGCCTTGCCCTCTCCCTAAATGCCCTTATAAAAAGTCCTCCTTCAGCCCTCTTATAAGTCTTCTTCTTCATACTACAGAAATCTACAGAAATTACATTTTCAAGATAGCACTGCATTAATATGGTTTGAAACCAAGCCATGTCTGTTTAGCCTTGCCTTGATTTCATTGTCTCTCTGAATGACAGCAACCACTAACTGAACTAAGCAACCACTAAGATATCTTACGTTCATTATACTGTTATCTTCAAAGAAAAGGTAAAAGGTGCTAGATGTACGTTAAAGCTGACTGGGCTAGAAGCCAGCAGTCAGCACTGTGGATAAATGCAAGCCTTCAGGGATCACTATCTTGGCACACATGACACAGGTTTCTATAACTATGAATTCAGGAACTGCCACCTCTCTCTCATAGGTAGGACTCCTACACAGCTCTCCTATTTTCTTCCAAAAAATATTCGGATGGGGATTTGGGCAAAAATTCTCTTATGGTTTTCTGCACTGTCTTATCTCCTGAGCAACTCTGAGCAAGCAGTCATCCTTGAGAAATTTTCTTGAAAATTTCAGTACAAGCTCTCCAGAGCTGTACACACAGAGGATTAAAAATAACTCATACTGGCTGCACAATGAGATCTTTTATTTGTATCAATTTCAACACTTGGTGTAGCTTTATTTACCCAAAATGATGTCTATACTCAAAATTTTCAGAACATCCAACTCACATAAAAAACCATGAGTTATTATCTGCAAGAGTATCTCAATTAAAAAGAAATAGTTATCTGGAATGTCATTCACTGCCTGCTGACTACAGATAAGAATGTAAGGAAACACATTTCTTCTGCGTGAGGATTAGCAAATTCTGGGGGTAGGGTTTCAGGAGGATAAAGGCGTCTCTTCACTGCTTTCACTTTCAGTGTTAAGTTTTGGGGTTTTCTGTCTGTTTGATTTGTTTTCCATGTAGTGCTTCTTGGGGGTGAGGTTTTCAAGGTTGGGTAATGAGCCAAATCTACTTATCAGGCAACAGGAGAAGGCCCAGAGACTTCAAAAGGGATGGTGTAGATTGCAGGCATGAACAAGGAAAAAGATCTACCTTTTCAGAAGCTATGAACCATAAACTCAACTCAGCCATGTCAAGAAGATCAGCTTTCTGAGCTGGTCATTACAGAATTGCAGGACTACTTTTACTAGTACAAGAAAAACAGTGGAAACAAGGGAAAGCAGATACAAGTACAGCAGCACCTATTTAAGTGAGATCAAATCACTGTGTAAGTGCACCCCTGTCTCTTTAGATCTGTTGTACATATTAATACACTAGTGTACTATGAGTTCACTACAGAGACATGTGGGAGACACCCATAGCATGGGTGTCTCTCACAGAGACAATGCAAAATTCAGATTCTTTAAAACTGGTTGCTAGCATTTTTAAGTCAGCATTCACTGTTGGTTGTGTAACAACTAAGACAGCCTCCTCTCCCTTCCAGTTATTGATATAAATTAATTTTCCACTTGTTTCACTTGGAGATCAATGCTGTGCATTGTTCAGATTTAAAAAGGAAACACACAATAGGACAAGTTTAAACATTTGAATTGAAATATGCATAAACCTTTATGTCTCAAAAACTGTCTTTTTTTTCCCAGCACTTACATTCAGATTGCATGTACAAATACTTGGGACAAAAGTTTCTAAGATATGTCTCCATTTCTGCTCACCCTCTCTTGAAGAAGTTCCACAACTTGTTGTATACAATCATTTACATCACAGGAATCAGTTTTCAGCACAAGCTCTGGGGCTTCTGGTTTTTCATACTCGGAGTCAATCCCAGTAAAACCTACAGAACATAAAACAAAAATATTAGGCAACTTCTTCCAAAAGATTACTTCACTTTAATGCTGCTCACAGACAGCTTTCTATATATAAATGAACACAACAGGCAAGAACATGGAGCTTTAGCTTCCTTAATACAGGAATTCTTAGGGAAATTAGCAGTTTTTTTCTTTATCAGACTCTTTGCTAATCATAGTATCTGACAGCATCAAACTTCATCATTCTGCAGTACATACATAGCACTTATTTGTTGGTGAAGCTATTTGGTTTTTACTGCGAAGAAGAAAAAAAAAAAATAGCACTGGCAGAAGAACCATGTACATCAACCCAGAGTTAATTATGCATCCACTGTCCTCCACTACCAGCTGATTGTTTCCCTTAAAATAATAAATAAAAGATGAAAAAATATTATGAACATCCAGTATGTATGCAAATTTACACTCACACCACCGAGCAGTACTTTAAAGTAAGACATTTCAACACCTTTTACATTAGTTTTGCTAATCTACTCATCTCAAGATAGCTGCTAATGTAAGATTGATGACTGTTTATTATAATAGCTGTAACAGACTGCACAAGCTACCAGTGACACTTGTTCTGGCCTACTTAGCTTGCAGTCTGCTTTGAAATCATGGAGATTCCACCACCAATGCATAAACAAGGAGGAAAAATCAAACCCAAAGGCAAAGAGTTATCAGCACTACAAGTCAGATCTGTGTCAGGAATATCAGCCGGGCTTCAGCAACTCAACATCTGCATCCACCACAAGTGCAAATGCAAACATTAGAATCCCAGTTTTTCCCTTTGGATTTAATATCCTTAAAATTAGCAGTTTAGTTCCTCATCTAAGAAAAATCTCAATTACTGCAGTACCCCATGAGATAAAGAAAGGGTGGTACCTTTTTCAAAACCTGTATACTTTACAAGGATGAGATTACTGGAAGAGTGGGAACAGGAGGCAAAGAAAGTGTTTCATTACTATTTCCAGAGAAAAAGAAGATAACATTTGCTGACATTCCTTGTGAACTGGCATGTCGGTTTAATTTTCATCCTTCATCTATCAGATAAGTCATAAGATACAGCCACTCCTACACACACTTGTATCTTGCTCAGGCACTGTTTACTTCACTACCACTTCTTCAGGAACACAGTTCCATTATGTGGCTTGTAAAATTAACAAATTAGGGATGTTCACAAAATAGGCCCAAATAAGGATTCTGTACAGAACTGTATCTTTGTATCATGTCAGCTCAAGCCATCTTACTTTGATTTTGAACAAATCTTAGTTCAGCTTCATTTATTCCTGGTGTCTGCACAAAATATTGTATAGTACTAGAAGTATCAAGCAACCACTCATACAGAATGTCTTTGATTTCTTGAATTTTATATTACTTCTGATTAAAGTGAATTCATACAGCATCTGCAAACTCCACCCCCAGAAGTGATTACTTCAAAAAAAATCTGCTTTGCTACTAAATACAGAGCTATCTATCATCATCCTCTGCAAATTATAATGTAACAGAGCAAAGCAGCACTTGAAACAATACTTGCAATGAATGATTGCATAACTAAGCTTTTTATATTGCAGGTTATACTTAAATCTTAACCTGAGGCTGGGAATAGGAAATAATGTTCATGGGCACTAGAACAGAACACAGATTTCAAAGTAAAAGTTAGTATCTTCAGAAGTGTTCGTAATGGTCCTTACAAGAAGACAGTGGCCTTGTTTTTACTTTTTGGAAGAAACTAGCAAGTTTTATGAATGCAGTTCTCTAAAGACTTTAGAAAGAATCAGGCTCTTTTTAACTGGTCAATGGACACACAAAGGCGACAGACCAATTTTCAATCATTATGTGGTTTCTATTGCAACCTTTAAGGCGCTCAAGGCTTTTTCTATGTGTGGTTAGTCACTTTTACTCTTTTACTCTCCTACACACTTAACTAGTCAGTTCCATGAGTTAGAAGTTAATTTCTATTTTCTCCTCAGTCCTGTCTTGAATCCATGCTCTTTTTAAGGGTGATACACTCAGACTTCAGCACATCCACTTACATGGAGTCAAACTATACCAATGTTTTACAAATTACACCAATAATTACACTTAAGAAGAAAGGATGTGATTACATCTAGGTTCACCTTTAATTTCTCCAGCCCTGGCTTTCTTATAGAGTCCTTTAACATCTCTCTGCTCACAAACATGCAATGGAGCATCCACAAATACTTCAAAAAAAGGCAAACTTGCCCCTTCATGAATTCGTCTGGCATTATTACGATCCTGAAAGAAAACAGAAGAAAAATCCTAAAAGGTTGCCCCCACATATTCTTACTGGTTTTTTGCCTTTGAAGTTCATTGTAAAGAAGCTGACAGCACAATGTAAACAAACTTTCAAAGTTTTAAAAAATAAATGTGATTTGATTAACTGATGCCCTGCAAGCTACATCACTTTGGCTACAGTACATCACATGGTAAAAGCTGGCAGGAAGATGTGAGATATTTTACATTAAACTTGATTTATAAGAAAAACCCACAACCAAACCGAACCAATAGAATGCAGGGTTTTCTATATTCATAAATATATGTCTGAGGTATTACAGCTGCCTAGTTGAGTACAGCAGGGAGAAGGTATTATCTGCTGCTCTTGATATAACAATCCTTCTCTCCTAAGCACAGATTTCCCTACATTCCTTAATCTGAAAATACTTGTGTAGTCAAAATATTGTATTATTTGCAGTACTTTATCATATTATTTTTATGGCCTGCCAAGCATTGGAAAAACATGACTTTCATTGAGAGAACAAAAAAAGTCTTCCAAAATCCACTAAAACCTTCTCTTATTAAATATTGGTTATTTTACTAGTTATTTTTCTCATATCTAGAGACTTCTCTTATACTGCAGGGCTTGAGTTCCCCAAATTATTATCAGAAGAACTGTTTGCATCACTCTATCCAAAAAAATAACACATTCTCGTGCTGTGAAACACCTAAGCTTAAAGTCCCCGGGTCATTCTTCAAGATACTTGGGTGTTCACACATCCTTTTTGTCTCTCCCCTCCAGGTTCTTATGCACAGATGGAAACAGTCTTCACACAACACACAATGTGAATGTGGATTTACATTAATTTTCAGTATTATATAATGTCATGTCATATACACAACCTGAAATAAACTAAAATGAACCTACAGGCAATTAAAACACTTCTCCCTTTAAGTCACTTTGCAAAAATGAAGTTATTACCATTCAATCACTAAAGGAAAAATTGCTTTTAAAGCAATTTACCTAAGTCTTCAGGTTAAGTGCACACCTAGTCTTCATATTTATAAAGTACATGGATAAAACATGGAATATACATGGATCAAACAAGATATTGCAATTTTAAGAGTTTTTATTGGAACATCATTTGAGCTTGTTTGCATTATTAGAGTAATAATTCTGTCTAATGGACTGAAGGATAATTCCAGGTACAGAACTAATGTAAACATTTTGTATTTAAAATTAGTATTTCTGTTTTGAGTAATCACCTCCATAAAGCACAAACAACACCAAAAAAAAACAAAAGTATTTGATTTTAGCTAAGTTCAGAAATTAATTTCTGTAACTAGAATCCTGAATGATATTTTGCATTTTCCCTACATTTAGAAAAATGGAACAACTAGATGTTTTTCACACTTACCTGAGCATAAGGAGAGATGAAACTAGTAATGCACACCAAGCCAGCATCTGCAAACAATTTAGCAACTTCAGCAATACGACGCACATTTTCTTCTCTATCTTCTGGTGTGAAACCCAGATTCTTATTAAGGCCTTGGCGGATATTGTCACCATCCAATGTGTAGCATGGAATACCATGGCACACTAAATACTCCTCCAGTGCCATGCTTACTGTAGTCTTCCCAGCACCAGATAGTCCTAAAATATTCAATAGTAATATAAACATATAAGCATAGGAACAAGTTAAGGCAAGTTGTAGTGCATGCATATTATGAAAATTCCAAAGTGACAGGCATCACCAGTAATGCCTTCTGGACAAGCTTATTTGGAATATAAGCCAAGTGGCTTTTACACAGACCTTAGGTAAAGAGACAGTAAGGTAAAAGTGAAGTGTACAATTTCAAGCAGCTAAGAGTTTGGCCTTGAGCTGCTTATAGAGATGATGCTTCTTCCCCAGTGCTGCTGGCAATTATTACTAGCTGAGTAAACTTAATTCAGAAACCAAACACAGTTAGGATGTTACATTTATATGAGAAGGGGAAGATCTCACATTGAAGTGAATTTCAGTCAACAAAAGAAATGGGATCAGGCCAAACTCACACTCTGCTCTTACTCCTTGCAGAATAACAGCACTGAATTAGACACCACTGACTCACTCAGGACTCACACACAGCAGTAATGCTCCACTAAATGGCATGTGTTAGCAACAAGAAAAGAAAACTGTACTACCAAAGTCTGGTCTAATTGAGAATCTTTGGCAACAACCTATGCTGACCCTAACAAGTCCACTGTTCACTTTCATTTGGAAATTTATTTAAATAATTTTTCCAGACAAGATTTCAATTTATCTGGAGCATATGCTTCTGCTTATACCAAGAAGTCAATTTGTAAATGGAACACAAACTCAGATCTTCATGAGATTACATTTTTGCTTTGAGTGAGGGGGGAAAAAAGAGCAATAGTAGTATAAAAAGCACTACTGGGTAAAGAAAAATGCTTTTATTAGTGGCGATTAAGATTTATTATAACTTTCAGAGAATGGAGAAAAACAAAAACAAAAAAAAAAAATCACACAAAACAGCAGCTTGGTGCTACTTCCAAGACATCTATGGCAAAGGATTAGCAATCATGTTAGGAAGTGTGTCCTAGGAAAACACAAAGTGCAAAGGAAACCTTGATAGCTTGGGCTGTAACTTAAAGAAAAGGAGTCATTGCATTGCTTCCTCTGGTGTCTGTTAGCCAGCTCAGTCTGTTAATCGCACCCCCTCCAGACTCATAAGGTTTTCTCCCTTTTTCTCCCTCTTGTGTATCTGGGGAGAGGCTGTGGTAAGTTCAGTGATGATTTCCTAATCATCGAATCAGCTCAGCGCTGAGTTGGGCAAGAGGTACAGTCTGTGCAAGGCAAGAGAAGGAACACAAGGCAGGAAACAGAACAATCTTTTGGCAGCAGTTAAGTACACCCCCATCAGAGAAAATAGGCATGATAGTCCAAATGAAGATCTCTGCAACTTCATAATTTACTTCTCACTGATCCAGTCTTGCTATTTTTGTCCCCACATCTAGCTTGCTATTCACTCAAACAACTCTGTCTTTTCACACATCATTTGGTCTCCAACATGTAATGAATTGCAAAAGTTAAGGTTATACATTAACAAATTTAAAAACATTACTCAAGCTGACAAGTCTTTAAAATAGCTTACACTCTAAAAATTGCATATTATTTTACACATGAAAGCAATGTTTTTCCACGTTTTTGCTAAATTCCTCACTTTTACTAGGACCCTCTGATTCAACATTCATTAAAATAGAGCTCTCAAATAAAGGTTACCTTGAAAAATGAAAAGTGACCCCTGAAAGATCTTTCCGTACACTCCCACTCCATGAGTGCTGACAAAGTGAGAGAATCTTGAAGTGTACCAATATTTTAGCTTTTATTCTAATACCTATTAGAATTTTGAAACTCATGTTTGCACAGTTCTGAAATGGCAACTATTGCTTACTTCAATGTCTAGACTCCTTTTCACCCTTTCACATTACTGCTCAAACATCTTCAATAACCTAGCTTCCCACACATATTCTTGATATCTTACCACCACTCTCCTTCCTGAACAAAAAGGAAATCGGGCATTAACTTTACATTTGTTTAAAGAGAACATTAACTGGAAAATGTTGCCATGTAGATAACTGAGAACACATTTTTATCATGACCTTGTCCAAAATTAGATTAATGAATTACCAGAAGAAACAGAAAGGCAGCCCACCAGATCATTCAAGCATTGAGAGAGGCTGGAGCTGTGTGATGGAAATGGTGAGAGAAAGGGCTCCATTCCTTTCCCAAAGAAATACAAGACAGCAAGCAAATCTGCTTGGAATGGCTCTCAGCAGTTTGTTATCAATTTCACATTTACATTTCACCCACATTTACTAACACTAGTTGAAATCAGTATTACTTAATGTAAATGTAGTAAGTTTCCCTAATACTCTGTGAAGATCTTTTATGTTGCAATACAACAATGTTCTAAATGCTTTACAAGCCAATTAAATGACATATTTTGCTATTTTTTTAAATTATCAGTTTAACTAAAATTTTAAAAAAAGAACTTTACAGGAAATATTTTAAAGCTTCCAAAAACTTTGAAAGACACAAAAAATTCCCTCACTGTTATGCAAAAAAAATCTTCCAGAATATATTTATCTTCTCTATTTACAAAAAAAAAAAAAAAACCAAAAAAACCAAAAAAAACCCACAACCTAACACCATAAAGCTGACTTCAAAAATAACTGCCAGTATGTATTGCCTAAACATGCAATTGTTAACTGCCAGTATGCATTGCCTAAACATGCAATTGTTGTCCAATGGCACAGGTTTATGTTGAAATGTTATTTCAAACCAAGGAGACAGTAACAATCCAAAGAGAAGAGGCTTTTACAGAAAAGATCCAGAAGTACACGCTCTTGCAAAGATGCATTTCATTTCTAAATAGATAAAACGGACAGTACAAAGAGACAGAACTGTTTAAAACAAAAAGGAAAAAAAAAAGCAACACACACAAAGAAAACCAGAATTAAGTAGCAGACAGTATCAAAAAAACAACCCTCACAGAGCACTGAACAAAATATATTCTCAAGTTACTATTTGTCCCAAAGCAATTTCCTACTAGTTTACCTAAAAATAGTAATAAAACTGCATCAAGATCTTAGATTTCACATTCAAGTTTTCATGCAAAAAAGAGCTACAGCTAAGTAGCTTTCCAAAGGAGTAACTAAAACAAAAGGATCCTCAGAAACCCATGGCTGTACCTGTTAACCAGACTGTGCACCCACGAAAACCACTTCTTGTTCCTACGACTTGGCCTCTCTTATTTCTGCTGACATGATGAGCTTGGTAGGTAACATTGGTTGCCCTTTGCATTCCCTGTAAAAGAAGAAGTCGATTAAGTCTTTGATAAAGGATGAGTTGGCAAAGCAAACAAATTCATCCACAGACACAAAGAAAGACTTGAGGACAGAAAATGGAAGTAAAACCAATATGCATTCCATCAGCTCCATCAGCATGGATCAAACAAGGCACAGGAAATTAGAATAGTCAGCCATAGACAACCACACCCCTTGTGCTACTTCAGTGAAACTTGGGTCTGACAGGTTAATCAACTACTACTTTCAAATAAAACTTGCTTAAGAAAAACCAACTATAAAAAAGAGAGATGAACTGCTAGGGCTGCTTGACTTTACTTCTATTCAAGTAATGTTAGGGATCTGCATGGTAGAGTACCATGGGATAAAGACCTGAGCAGAACAGAGGCCCAAGAAAACTGGTTAATATTCAAAGACCACCTCCTCCAAACTCTGGAGTGATGCATCCCTACAAAGAGGAAGTCAGGATAAACCAGCCAGGAATCCTGCATGGATGAACAAGGAACTCCCAGACAGACTCAAACACAAAAAGGAATCCTACAGAGAGTGGAAGGCTAGGGAAAACGTGGCCTCTCTCTGGATGGAAACGGGAGACATAGAAAAGGCTGAGGTAGTCAATGACTTTTTTTGCCTCAATCTTCACTGACAAGTGCTCCAGTCATGAAAGGCAAATGGAGGGACTGGGAGAATGAAAAACCATTGCCCAAGGGAGGAGAAGACCATGTTTAGGCCATCTACAGAGCCTGAAGGTGCACAAGTCCATGGGGCCTGATGAGATGCATCCACAGCTCCTGAGTGAACTGGTGGAGGATGTATCTAAATTATGATCCACCATATTTGAGAAGTCACAGCAGTCAGGGGATGTTGAAAAAGGAGGAACATAAGCCTGTTTTTTAATAGGAAAGTAAGGAAGACCTGGGCAACTACAAACCCACCAGTCTGTCTTCTCTGCCCACCAAGATCATGGAGCAGAATATCCTGGAAATTATGCTAAGGCACACAGAAAATAAGGAGGTGCTTTGTGACTGCCAACTTGGCTTCACCAAGGGCAGATCATGCCTGTCAAATTTGGTGGCACTGGCTCTTTGGCTCACTTTTAAGTCCTCAGAGGCCTTTTCATTGCAAACTATGCATGTCTCTTCCAAATTTCAGTTAAGTAAGTGCCTTTATCATCAGTCCCCAGACAAGAGATAGTTATCATAGATTCTAAATGTTTAAAGAAAGTATTATTTCAAGGAACTTCTTAAATAATTTATTTTAAAATAATGGAGTTTTTAAATATAATTTTAATTAAAGCTGGTTACCGCATTTCTTAAAACTATTCATCATAATAACCTGCTCTACAAATAAATTCAGTAAGATGATCCTGCTGTCAAATACATTTCACAATCTCAAGTGAGAGAGTCCACAGGAAGATCCGCCTTGGCATCATCCCAGACGTTAATGGTATCTGGCTATATGAAATTTGTTTGTGAAAGATCAAGACCTTAGATTGTCAGACCTTAGATTGCATGAACAATCAAACAAAAGAGAAGACTTTAAAAAAAGAGGGGAGGGAGCAGGGGATGAGAGGGATTAATGATATCTGTAATGCTGCTTTGGCTTCCCTTGCTTGCAAATGTATTGCACTGTCTTCTCTTTCATCATTGTATCAGTGCCAATTAAAAAAGAAAACATGCAGAATTATTAACATTTAATAAAAGCAAGTAGGGACTATATTCCTCTATGGAGTACTAGCAGAGAGCTAGAGTTTCAGAGAGGGACACCAACAAAGTAGAATTAACAAAAATATGGTATCTGCTTGTGGCTTCAAGGAGTGCTGCTACATCATTCTTCTACTCAAAGATTTATCTATAAGTTATTTGGAAATCATGAAGTTGTGTGATTGTATGTCCCCAGTTCTATACACGGCTGGGCTCATATTTAATACAAACAGAAGCTCAAGGTAAGAACCTATGTTCAGGTTTTAAACACAATAACTCTGTAATTCAGTGGTGATGGTCCAGCAACTAAAATTAGATGAACACTGAACATCAACCCGAAAGAAACCACGATCTGCACATAGCTTATAACCATACAAAATGAAGTTATCCTTGCTGATTATGTCACTTTCAAATAATTTATCTCTCAAAACAAAGCTGTTTCATGCACAAAGTCATTGCAATACAGCTTACTAAAACCAAAAGTCAAAAAGTCAAAAAATCAAAATCTTTCTTCTTATAGTAGGAACAATTATGCAGTACATAAAATTGGAGATCTCAGTTAGCAAAGTGTGGAATTAAAACCAACAAAAATAATTGAAGTGCTTCAATTAAAAGCTATATAGCACATAATGAATGTACACAGCCATTCAAACTAACACAGTAATAGCTACATTCTCTCTCATTAATTGCAGTTGTACTGCATTGTACCAGGCACTGGATAAAAAGCAATCTCAAAGCACAAATCCCAAGCCACTGTCTCAGTAAGCTCTCTTACATTAAGATGTAAACCCACATATGCTTTGCTTTTGATCCCTGGCAGCTAGTCAATTATCAAACTCGTACACTGGAGGTCAAACGTCTCATTCAAGGAGACTTCTTCCAGTCCATATTCCATAAGTTACATCAGCTACCTCTCTTTTCTAGGAAACTAGGAACTAGAAAAGCAGCGATGAACCTAATCAGCGTATTACATTAGGTTTACAAAACACATGAAACCCTGAGGAAGCAGGCTGGAAGGATTCTTAAAATGATGAAAAATACAAAAAAAAAAGTATTAATACCTACTTAGCAGAGATGAGAAATCACAGCAAGAAGAAGGCCTTGACAGAGGACAAGACACACGTGTGCAGTGAGCAGCTAGCGAGCTGAGCAGAGGGACAATAATCCACCTGTACTTCAGAAGCAGGCATCTAAGACTAAAGGTTGAAGTGCTCAAAGAGTCTGCATGCACTCAAAATCACACCTGCCAGTCACCAGCTGCTCCACCTTTTGTTACTGTGTACAGGCACACAAACAAGGCAGCTCAGTACTAATCCTGGGCAAAACAGTACCCAAATCCCCCTTATCTTCTGAAAGAAAACCAATTTTATAGAGGTGCTCTAAAAAGTTAATAATTTAGCAAGGCATTCTCTGTTGCTGAAAAATAAAAAAAAGCTCCTGAATTATGTTCACTTTCTTATGAAATAGTTTGCTTCCCTATGGTTTGCCCACACCACTGAGCATAAATAGATGAACAAGCTGAACATCATATCTTCAACAACCCTGGTTTTTAATTACTATCCCTGACATAAACACTTACTACAAATATTGATGTGGCACAAAAAAAAAACACTCACTGGCACATATTGTTTGTGCTCTTAAATTATTTAGCCAGTCTTCAAATTCTTGTACATAAAATTTCATGACTATCAACTGATGAAATTAAATGACCAACCAAAATTATACCAGACATAAAGAACAGTAATTTCCTTTTACGTTATATCAAAGCATCACTCACCTCAAGATCTATATTAATAATGTTAAAAGAAATTCAACTAAGGAAATATGGAATAGAAAAATTCAATGCGATGCACAAATTCTCTTTGAAAAAGCTATTCTAAAATTCTAAGCCTAATTACATTCACTATAGTAGTCACTGCTGTAAGGACACACTACATTTTTGTATAGGGGTTAATGAAAAAGAGGGCATTAATCACCAAGGTTTATCTGCTCTTTTAACAGCCACTGGATATTTCCACACTGACATCCCCACAAAAATACGTCTTCCACCCTGTAACACACTGCTTCTGCATTATGTAGACAAACACTTTATCTTAATATTTTCCCTCCTACTTCACCATGTTAAACAGAAATAGTGCTTCAGTCCACTGTGTTTCATTAGAGCATAACATCAGCTGAGAATGCCGATATATCCCTTCTTTCTTCTCCCCCACTATGCTGGTTCGTTTCTCACATGAAATCTAAATTGCTCCAACAGGCAAATATCTTGGTATTGGAGTAAAAAAAGGGGTACTGAAGAAATCCTTTCTTGGATGCACACTGGAGAGGTGCAATGATAAAGAAGGAAGGATAACTCGCCTGTTTACTTCTCCTAGCATGAAGATCAATTTTAGCTTTGCAGGTAGTTGACCAAGGAAATTAATGATTACAGACACCTTGGAACCACAGGAAAAAAAGAAAGAAAGAAAAATTATGGGGGTCAAAAGGAAATAGTAACTCTGTCAACTTCTATATGTACAGACTTCCTGAGATGACACTTTTTTTTTCTTATTTTCCTTGATGTTTTGCCCAGTTACAGCTATAATTTTTTTATTGCCAAAGCCAAATCAGACCATCAGCACCAAACGCCTTTGATGCAAGAACACAGGCATCCAGACGATGGAAAGCAAACCCAAGTTGCAATGCCAAGATCAAAAGACAATGCCAAGCCACAATAAGAGATTATATCTTAATTGTTTTATGGTTAACAGACAAATGGCACATACACTGGTATAAGCTGGATTTATTCTTCATTACTTCCAAGCAACAATAAAACATTGTACTTCTATGATCAATATAAAATTTTAAGTTTTCACAAAGCAAGACCTCTGGGGAAAGAAGTAAATCTTTCCATGGCAAGCTGAGACTCCCCAAGCTGCATCATAAACTTGGGACAGCTTGAAGCTGGAAAGATCAGAAAACAGACATGATTTCCATATAAACCATACACACTAATTCCACATTTGCTCTACGATGACACTGTTAGTTCCCCAAGCAAAGAACTCCCATAAGCTACAAAAGCAACACAAGCAGCATCCCCTCTGAATCGCAGTCTTACTTTCAATGTCTTTCTCATTTCCCAGTCATAACAGAAGTTCTTTAGGTAATTTGTTAACTTGCTCACGATGTGCCTCTTATAAACCAGTGACTCCCTGATAACAACACATTTTTATGATATTTATTATTCAGCACTGATAACCAATTGGTGGTTTTCTTTTTATTCCCTGCAAAGTGTTCTGCTCAATAGCCAAACAGCAACTCAAGCACATGGAACAGTGCCCATCTTTTTTGTCTACATACAAACACAAGCAAGGAAAACAGACATTGTTCCAACACAAAAATTCAGCTACCACAGAGGTTATACCTACATATTCATATGAGATTTCAGGACTAAAATATCTGTCAGGAATACTTCCATTAGCTAGTTTGTCAAATTCTGATTTGAAAATCTGTGCTTTGATTCAGACAACTGTACTTGAGAAGGACGGGCAAGTCCAGAAATTTTATCTGAGCAATTATATCTTTTACTTTTTTAAACACATAACAAGTCCGCAATCCATATTCTGCCATAGCCTATAGCATTACATTTTCTCCCATCTACAACAAGAATACTTACTTGGATCCTTACAATAGCCCACCAGAAAGCAGATTGCCACAGTGATACCAATACAATAAGGCACTTAGACACCTCTACATAAAGCACCACTCAAGCTGCCAAATGCATGCTCTCCTGCCACTGATATAGACTAACTCCCTTTGCCAGGTGCCCTAAAGTTGGGACAATTTGAAAGATCCCAGCAGCAGAAATCAACCAGAATCTTCCCCAGTACTGTGGATACAAGAAATTCCATGCTAAGGATATTATTAAGGAGTGTGTCTTTACTTGCCACCTGCTGCCATACCAGTATGACCAAATGCAGAGACAGCTCATTGACCAGTGCTGGAGGGGACTCACTGCCTGGCATCAGAGGGGATGGATAAAAAATGAAGCCAAAATTACCCTACTGAATATGCTCTCAGAAACACGAATTGGAGCAAGTTCTCATTCAGAGTCACCTGTAAACTGACACAACAGCTCAGCCATGTTAGGAATCCAAGCCACTCTAAAGAAAGAGTTCCACACCTCTCCCTATCAGCCATATTCTCCGCACTTAATGGCAGTGTCTGTGGCTGTGCTGCGCTCTGGAAATGGCAAGTAACTGTTTGCTGTGCTCAGAGGTGGGCTTGGCAAGAGCATATCCACAGGCAGAGGTGTATTTTGAATTGCACTGGAAGCAAAGAGAAATTCTGAAAGACAGGGCTCTGCCTATTCTGCTAGGGGCTGCCAATTCCGTCAGGGTAAGTTGCTTTGACTTCGCTCTCAGCTGAACAGATGCAGAGCCAGAAGTGCCAGAACATTTGCCTGTGGAGCATGTGAATCAGAAGCATTCTTGCTCCTGGTGAAGCTTATTGGTTTATATAGAGAACATTTCAGCTGAGGTCTTCTGAAGAAAAAGGGAGAAGTGGAAGATTTCCTCTGCTTGCCACGTAGCATAGACGGGGTTGGCAACCTCAGCTGAACTCAACAAACACTTAATGTGTGTTAAGGAATTACCCCAGTTTGGACAAATCTATCTTGGCTCTGCTTATAACTAAGGAAATGATACAGAGTAACTTTTGCAAACACTTTGTTAACTCCACACAGACATGGTCTATTTCACTGTCTTCTAAACATCTGATTTTGCTTTTTCCTAGCGGAAATTGAAAGAATGTAAATTGCTGATTACTCTCTTCTGTGAACAAGTTTGA
Source organism: Taeniopygia guttata (assembly GCF_048771995.1). Classification (NCBI taxonomy): domain Eukaryota; kingdom Metazoa; phylum Chordata; class Aves; order Passeriformes; family Estrildidae; genus Taeniopygia; species Taeniopygia guttata. The sequence continues at coordinate 46,896,121 of NC_133028.1, read as the reverse complement.
GCTTGTACACTGTAGAAGAGGTTTGGACAGGTACAACATCTACCGAATAGTATGACAGCAACTTCCCCATTTTCCAGGCAACAGCTGCTTTTATCAAGAAAGCTGTGGCCTGCACTACTCACAGCAAGACTTCAAAGACTGATTTACACTCTTACATTCATATCAAATGTTTTCTGGATCTTATGTCTTGCCTGTTTCAACTCAGCATTGATTGAAAGAAATTATACTTTCTTTTTATTTTCTCTTGTCTTGCATCATCAGAGGTATCAAATGTTCTTAAAGGCCTGCAATGTCTCTTCTAAAAAGCTGCATTTTGGTCTTTGCTGTAAACCGATCTTCCCCCATCTTTACGAACAAGAATGAAGGCTTTGGTTAGATTTTTTTAAGCCCAGTCTCGACAGTTTTCCACATAACACCCGCTATACAAAGAAGCCCAGTCTCTGGCCAACCCATGTTTATGAATGGCCACATTGTACATCGCATTCTTAAGTCTTCCTTCTTCCAAAAAGCTGGAAGCCGAGGGCTTACGGCAGAAGAGGCACGGATGAATCCTACAGACGCCGGGTCCTCTCCGGAGGGGCTTCCTGCCCTTCCCCACAGCCGCCCGGGCCGCCCGCGGGGCCCCGGCGCCGCCGCTCCGTGACCGGGCTCGCTCCGTGACCGGGCTCCCTCCGTGACCGGGCTCGCTCCGTGACCGGGCTCGCCCCGCATCCCTCCCGGCCCGGGCGGGCAGCGGCACACGGAGCCCCCCGGCCCCGCTTCCTGCCTCCCACTGCCACATCACCAGGGCGCTCGGCCGCTTCTTCCTCGCCGCTCCCCCGCCCCCGCACGCCCACCTGCCCACCGGCGCGCCGCCCGCCCGCTCACCCAGCTCGGCACCCTGTTGCTCAGCTTGACTTTCTTGCACTGGCTCTCGGGCAGCTCCATGGCCGCGGGGGCAGCGAGAAGAGGAGGCAGGGGAGGAGGACGCGCCTTCCCGACTGATGCTCGGCGCGGATGAAGCCGCTGCCGCGGAGGAGCTGTGCCGTCTGCGCACTCCCGCGACTCGGCCAAAGGTGGTGCAGGGAGGAGCCGCGGCCCGGCGGCCAGAGAGAGGGAGGGACGGAGGGAGGGAGGGAAAAAGGGAAGGAGGGAAGAAGGGAAGGAGGGAGGCGGCTGAGGGGAGAGGGAGCCACGGCAGCCCCGCCACGCGCCTGCGCCGCGCCGTGACGTGCGCGAGGGGGCGGCCGCCGCCACTTCCGCTGTCGCCGCCGGCTCTGGTCGTGGGCTCGTAGGTGTCCGTGTCCGTGTCCCTGTCCTTGCCCCTGTCTCTGCCCATGTCCATGACCCTGCCACCCCCCGCGGCCCGGCCCTGCGCCCACGAACGCAGCACGCTTCATTCAAGAAGACACAGCCCTAAGCTGTGACGAAAGAAGATAGCCTGAAGCTGCGCCAGGGGAGGTGTAGGTTGGGCGTTAGGAGGAATTCCTTCACAGAAAGGGTGGAGACACACTGGAATGGGCTGCCCCGGGAACGGATGGAGACCCGTCTCTGGAGGTGTTTAAGGAAAGGCTGGATGTGGCACTTGGTGCCGTGGTCTGGTTGACAAAGAGGTCTTCGGTCACAGGTTGGACTCGATGACCGCAGAGGTCTTTTCCAGCCGCACTTGTTATAAATGAAAATTTGTCCAGCCAAATTAATATGAAAAATAAAATATTTATTTTGCAATCAAATTCTATCTAGCCAGCCACAAGGAAAGAACAGAGCCGAGCCCGGGGTCGGCCCTGGGTGTGCAACAAGGAGTCAGCCTCATCAGAAGTTTTCCTCCATGCCCACACACCTCCATTCTGGTAGAAGCGGTTTTTATAGGGAAAATTCCGCCTCAGGCCAAGATTTCAGCAATCAGTCTTTTCTTTTATTCAGAGTCCATATGTTAATAAGATTTTCTTTTTTAGGGATGGGGGAGAACAAATCAGTGTCTGGAGTTTCTTGAATCCCTTGATGAAATTTATGGGAATTCGGGAACGCTGTATTCACATGTATCTGCCTGAGGATTTCCATGATATCCATCTCGGGTAGTTCACGCGAACGATCAGCACCTGGGGTTTCTGTATCTCCCCAGACATGGCCCATCTCCTGGCGAGCTGTACCTTCTTACTTGTAAATCAGTTTCTAATATACACCCGGTCTCACCTGCGCCTGTGAGGGTGGGGGGGAATCTTAATACAAACATGTATACTCTAACAAATATTCAATATCACATATATCATATTAGAAATGGCGCGAATTATATCTACTACACATAACACACTGATGGTGCACTTCCCACCCGCTCTGCGCTACAGCGTTCCGCTCGGCCGGCATAGCGGAGATGTTCTCTCTTGAGTGTGTCATCCCCACCTTCTCCGCTTAGCGCAGAGGAGAGGCTGCTACGCCCCTTGGGAAAAGCTCCGGACGAAATGTGCGAAGTGGCTGTCGCATTATTCCGTGACAAAAATTTTTCCAACAAACAAAGTTCATCTCGTGCAGCGCTCTAGGAAATGTCTCTTACTGTGGATTTAGAGCTAGAAGTTCTTAGGTTCTTATTTCCAGAATGGAACAGGTTTAGCAGTTAGGTGCTAATCTTAAGGTGGAGACGATGCCATGCTAAGAGGAGTGGCACATATTGTATAAATATGTCCACTTACAATAGTTCAAGAAAGAAAGTACTTAAGCACCTAAGTGTTACGGGAGGAAATGGTGCTGTAATCACAGGAGCTGCATTTACTGTAAAAACATTAGGCTAATCAACATCTGGAGCGTGTTTGTTCACTGACGGTTTTAACAGGAAATAAAACATTGTGGATCAATGTTTACTCCTGCTATATCAGAAATACATCCCTCCAAAGAAAAGAAGGTGTTGGCTTAATAGCAGGTATTAATACTCTGATTAAAATCCTTATGCAAAGTAGATAATGTCTCTGAAATCAAGAAAATTGGTCAGAAATGGTCTCAGCCAATTTGAAGGTCTGATGGAATTATTACAAAGTAAATAAGAAATTCAAAAATTGCAGTTAATTATTTAGTCTTCATTTCAATGTTATACCACATGTTGCCCTGCAAGTAACTGTTCAACAGATGGTCCCTGGCTGTATTCTGATCATGACAAATAGTGACAGAGCCAGGGCAAAATCTCCCATGCAATGCTCTCCCATTTATGGAAAGAGAACCAGCACACTGCTGTGGAACAGTGACTTGAGAGCTTCCACCTGCTGACTATTCAGTTATGTC